>NC_056729.1:55844486-55938731 GCF_019279795.1 Protopterus annectens
ATGTGTCAGAAACTCTGGAATAAAATCCCCACACAATTAAAACAGGTTGAAAACTTAAATGGTTTCAAAGCTTTGCTTAAATAGCACATATGCCAAAGATAGCTCTGTTCTTCCTGTTCACCTGGCTAGCTTTACTCAAATTACTTTTCTCCAACTCTTATAGCCACTTTGCTCACAATCTTTTTATAAGTTATCAGTACTCCTGATAGTGCACTTATTCCCCAAAGTTTTACCTTTCCTCCTTGTCTTACACTCCACCGCTAACTGCAATTCATCCTCTGTCCATTAATCTTCCTGCTCATTTCTATAACATTTCTTTTCAGGTCTCTCTTATCATTTTTAAGCTACAGTCTACTAGCCTGTCTGTAAATTATTACTAAACTCAAAATCATCGCAGTCTGATTTTTTATGTTTAGCCATCATGCTAGAAACACATTCATTGTTACTACATTTTATTTTTCTTTTCAATAATTATCCAATTTATGTTAATTTCTCTCTATCTCTTTTTTCTGAGTTAAACTGTTATGATCATTATAGAAATAAATCATGTAAATAAGCTCATGTATAGATCTTTTTACCCTGCAAATATAAATGTACATCATGTGCAACTTAAATGTGTAGCTTTTCTCCCAATGCCTCTGGTAAAATGAGTTTTGTCTAGTCTGACTTTTTTCTAGTCAGAAAAGACAAATAAATATACAGTGATACGGAATTTTGAGGCCAGAGCTCCCACAGTGGAGGTGGAAAGGGGCTTGCTCCACCTTGCAAAATCAAGTTTTGTAGAGTATGGTAATATATTCACACTGATGATTTTGATGTGAGATTAAAGGTATTGTTATATGTTTGAGTTACATCTAGTTGCACTTACCTAAAAGAAATGAGATTAATTAGTGAAGTGTGTTTCCAGTAATCACTGTTTGTCTGACATGAAAATAGAGCAATGGCTTTGTCAGTGAAAGCCATTTTCAGCATGGACTTGGTATGTATAAGTTAGGGGAGGTGTGAGTGTCCACCCGTCCACACATGGGAGGTGCAGGGGGGGCTTGTCCTACAAAAATAAGCTTTATTGTTTTCACTGTTTTATCCATCTGACACACAGATAAATAATCACAACTCTAATTAACTGCATTCCCTTTTCATGCATCAGTAAAATCAGTACCTTTCTAAATTCATGCCAGCATGATTTTCAACCATAATTCTTTAATTATGAAAAACAGAATGCTAGGACCATAAAAAATAATCAAAAATACAAAGAATGACCAATCTTCTTCTTCTTTTTCTTTCGGTTGTTCCCTTTAGGGTCGCCACAGATGATCATCTGTTTCCATTTCTTTTTGTCCTCTGCATCTTGCTCTGTCAAACCAACCACCTGCATGTCCTCTCTCACCACATCCATGAACCTTATCTTAGGCCTTCCTCTTTTCCTCTTACCTGGCAGAAGAAGTTGAAAATTTAATGACAGATAAACATACCATTCAGTAAGCACTTTTGTCTTAAGCAAAACTTCTTCAGACTGAATGAACTTAATACACATAAACCTTTAAATAGCTGAGTCACATGGCTAAAAAACCTCACACAGTCAATTAACTAATTAATGCCTAAGCCGTATCCTTTTTAAATAAATCTTAACATTTTTTTATCATTAAGTCCTGGAAGGTTGCAGGCATCCAGTTATACTTGCCAGCAGTGTTCTCTTCATTCCAACTCATCCTCAGAATCAAAGCTACTATAAAAATCTTTCACTTTATCTAAATTAAAAATCTAAAAGAAATCTTACATCCACTGGTTAAATAATGCTTACTAAGTGGATTATTCACATCACCTATATCAATAACATGCATATGCTCATAAACCCTCTGATACAATTCCCTTGTAGTCTTAGACACATAATATGCAAGACAAGACATACAAATAGCTAAATTAACTACAAACTAAGATTTACATTTTAAAATATCCAAGAATCTTAATTTTCATATCTTTAGAAACAACATATGCTGCATCTGTTTTCAAATACTGACAGTAATTACAATTAAAACATTTAAACATACCCCTTTTATTAAATTTCATGTCCTTATTGACATGACTTAATTTTGATTGAAACATATCTTTAAAATTCTTTCCTGTTTGCTAAAAAAAATGGCCTTCCTCTATAACTTTCTTAACCACATGAAAGTTGCTTAAAATTTTCCAATTGTCTCTGATTATACTCTTACATTTCTCATCTAGAGAACTTTGTACTAACATTCCAGTCCTGAAATTATTCCTATCTACTTTCTCTTCAACACTCCCCCAGATTTACTAATTTTCCATGCAGGACTAGCTTAGTCCTGCATGGAAGCAACCATTTAGGAACAGGACGGCAGCACGCCATGCATATTAATGATGCGCACTGCCTGAGCTCCTGGGCTTACATGGAGCATGTAAGAGTGCAGGGGGCGTGTCTGAGAGCAGAGCTCACAGCATAAACACGCCCCCGCAATGTAGAACAGCAGAAAGGGGTATGCAATGAGTGAGACCGCTCACAGGTGACCGCATACCCCCAACAGTCCCCCTGGTGTATAACAGCAACAGAATGTAGAAATAAAATGAAGAAACTATCTTTTTTTAAAAAAAATCCGATTACAGTTAACCATAGGTGTGCAGGTATGCCCATCGCTTAGCTATGGTGAAAGCAGCTTAAAAGGCTGAAGAGGATAAAAAGGAAGATATATACAAGTGCAGTAGTATAGCAATAGTGTAGTGGACAGAGCATTTGCCGTACGAATAGGCATTCCCAGTTCAAGTCCCACTGCAGCACATTCCATTTGATATGGCAAAGCACATTATTACCAATATTTTTGTTGCATAACCCACTAAATAACATATATTTATGAACTGGAGTACTGCAGTAAATGCACATGTGAGGTGTCAGTGTCATAATGAATAAGGCACTAGTAAGCAGTTTTAAGCACAAATAAGCAGTAGTACGCATATTTAAACACTAGTAAGTGGCCTTAACTCCATTTGCACAGTGGTAAGCAATGCCTACACTGGCTAAGCAATTCTAAAGCTAAGTCTCTGTAAGCAGATGTAACGGCAGGTTAGCAGTGCTTACCATCATGCAAACCTGCTTACAACTGCTCAAAAGTGCCTTAATCACTCTGTATTCAATGGCCCTTGTTCTGCCCATCAACAAAATAAACAGCCAGGCAGGTCTCGAACCCAGGACACTATACACCATAGTCCCAGTAGTTATCCACCATCACCGAAGTACCAAAACATGAGGTAGTAGCAAACAAGTCCTCACCATAGTATAACCAAACTGAACCTGTAAATGGCATCAGTATACAGTCATATGTGCCATAACCCACTGCATAACATAAATATGTAAAATGGAGTGCAGCCGTAAGCCCAGAAGTGAGGTGTACTTGTAATAGAGTGTTGAAGTCCCCAGTAAAACACATGGACCCCATAGAGTGTACGTACACATCAATCAGGGATGCTAGGCATACATATAAGGTGTAATGAATAATAACACAATGCCAAAAAGGCATTATAATGAAAGTCTAAAGTAAACAATGCTAAGCATTGCACAGGCCAGCTTAGGAGATGTATGCAATGTGTAGACCAGTTAACTCATTGTGCCCAGTGGTATACCCCTTTAAACAATACCAACCTTAGGTAAGCAGATTTTTCCATAGCTTAGCATTTTCAAAACTGGCCAATTACGGAAAAGTGCAGGAAACCAGCCCTACTTAAACCCAAGAGGCAGAAATACATCTCATAATTGGTTGCAGCTCCCCCTTGCAGGCACTATGGCAGTAATTGGAGAAGGAGTGCGCTTCTGGGCGCAGCGCTGGTGCATCCAGAAGTCCAAGGTTATGGCAGGACTCCTAGTTAAAGACCATGCACAGAGACTGCTGCAGGGCCAGTACCAGGGCTCCCAATATAAGGCAGAGGCCTGGGACAGTCTTGCCCACGACCTCACCAGTGCCACTGGTATACCCCGAACTGGTGAGCAGGTCAGGCAGCACTATGCCAACCAGAAGCGGCAGAAGGGGGACCTCTTGGAGGAGTGGCTCCAAGAGGCTAGAGCATCAAGGGGATGCATCAGATGTGTTTAAGTATCACCCCAGTATGTGTGTAAAAATTGCCAGCTCAGGTATATCATGGATAGGTATGGTTAAATATTCCTCTTATGTCCCTCACAGCTGCAAAGGAGTGGGCTGCGAACCAGGAGGCCCACATCAGCCTCTTGGCGAGTTGTGATGTGAGGCAGGTCAGTAATACTCATGCATTTACTGTCATAGGAAATAAAAAATAAAAGTAGTAGTAAATTAATTGCTAGTATAAAACCTGTATTGTTCAAGGCAAGTACTGCATACACTAGAGAATATGGCAGGAAGAGTCTCATATTGCTTGTATGTCAATAAAAGTGCAATATACTGTCAAAACAGGTCTAACTGCTGGACTGCATGTGTATATTCTGGTATCATATGGTAATGTAGATTTGCAATCATGTAATAGTACTGTTGTATTAAGCACTGTTACCCACACCATGCACCATAAATTTAATGTGTAAGAATGCTTGTATATGACAGCTGTAATCCCCAGAGGCTATTTAGTACAACTGAGAGACACAAAGAAAGTAAACAGGGAAAATCCAAACAACAAAAACTGAATAGCACATGCAATTGAGATGTGAGCTGCTGTTTTATTAGCACACACAGCCACGGTTCAAATCCTGCCAGTGGTAGTAGTCTGCATACAGAATCATACCCCACAACTGTACAGATATGTCCAGAATGTCTATTAAAGAGGCCCATATCTATTGCCTATCAACCTGTCCCCCTGGGAAATCAGTGGGATGATCCCAGATGTATAGGCAGCAAACAGGAAATACAACTGATAGACACACATCTATGACAACAAATCTGGCACACTAGCAACTCCCCAATACCTCGTGTGACTAAGAAGCCATATATGTCCCATTACACCCCAACTTGTTAAGCTGTGGTCAGAGTGTGAACAGTAACAGAGTGAGATGTATGTGCATAATAGTAATGTGGACTCTGGTACTGTGTGGGGGAACATTCAGGTAGTGCTAATAAACATTCCTCCCACAGGTCTGTCAGATACCAACACTGTGCCCAGAAATACATGAATGATATGCAGTTGCTCTGAATAATGAGGTATTACACATCACTGTCACCCACACTGTCCTACAGCATATAACTGTATAGGAAAGCTGCATAAGAGTGTTGTTATACAAGGTCAGAATGCATAAGCATAGGGGATTAATAAGACAGAAAGCAGATTGGAGATATACAGCAATATCAATATAGCAGACATAACTGTGATGGAAAGTGTTTAAGTTGTAGCAGACACAGCCATGATCTGAATCCTGGGGATGGGATTAAACTGCATACAGATTCATACCCCACAACTGTACACATGAGACCAGAATGTCCAGTATATGTGCCCATATCTGCTGCCTGTCCTCCTGTACCCGTGGTAAGTCTGTGGGATGATCCCAGATGTGTAGCCAGCAAACAGGGAATACAAGTGATTGTCAACCATCATGAGAACACACCTGTCACTGTAGCAACCCCTGAAACTGTTAGGAGAGTAATATTCCAAGTATGTCCTATCTACACTCCCATGTTGTCAAGCTGTGACCATAGTGTGTACAGTAACAAAGTGAGATGTATGTGCATAATACGAATGTGTAATCTGGAACTTTATGTGGCAACAGTCAGGTAGTGCTAACAAACATTGCTCCCACAGGTACGTTGGATATGAACACTGTGCTGAGAAATACAGACAAATATAACCTGTACTGGTACTGTTCACTCTGATAATGTATGGGATTGTGAGTGCTGCAGTTTCTCTGAATAATAAAGTATCACTGGTCACTGTCACCCACACTGTGCTACATAATATAACTGTGTAGGAAAGCATGTATATGTGTGTGTCAGGTCACTAAAGGTGGAAGAGGGTGATATTCTAGATATGTCCTGGCACACCAGCATGTGGTCAACACATATCCAGAGTCTGTGCAGAAAGTGTTGGATAGCTATGTGCAAAATAACAACCCGGAATCCATGAGTATGCGTAGTTAGTGTTAACAAACATTCCCTCTGCAGGTATACCAGGTAAGAGATGTATACTGCAGATAAATCTGGTTCATGTGTAATGATGGCGACAGCCATATCAGTGACCAAACTAAGGTTAAAGTGAAATGTAGTAAGACTTGTAAGGTACAGATAACAGCACTGACTAGGAATGTAATGTGGACTACAGGAATATACTAGTCGTTAATTGACATCTTTCTCTCCCCCCAACATATCTCCAACAATAATCAACATACCCACCCCAACTGGTATGTAATGACTCTGATAATGTCCATTTGTTTGATAAATATTTTCATGGTTCACATGCATGTGCTATATGGAATAATTCCAACATTGGTGGAATGGTGCCATCAGTGTACCTGCTTGCTGTTCTTATCACCACTGTGGTCCCATATATGCATTTGTTCTGTGTGCTATGCAGCTGTTCTGTATCCGGTGTCTGGGTTAATAGGAATATCTATGCATGCTGTTATACCTAAACCTGGAATGTGTTGACTATTACTAACCCATATATGATGATGAAATCTAAACACTATAGCACGCTTGAGAAGGCTGGTCCCAGTCTCACCTCAGCTGGCTGTGGCACCGGGCACCAGTATGTCTGGGGCCCAACCCCGGACCTCCCTGTCTGTTGGTCCTCCACCACCTTTGGGTGGAACTGCCTCAGGGGGATGGGGCTTACCACCCTGCTGTGAGTGGACATGGACAGGCACCTGTCACCCGTCCCCAGGTTGGGGTCGTGGTGCATAGAGTGATCATTGAGCAGTTTTGTGATATTCTACACCAGCTCGAGGGCTTCATGTCACAAATGGAGAGTCAGCCTGGCTCTGCGGCTCAGTCCCCAGCACAGCCACCTTTGGGACTGTGAAGGTGCAGTGGTGATGCCCATGGGTGGGGACCTCAGTCCCACTGTTACCACTAGGGGACTTATGGGCTTCCGATATCCCCACACCCCTCCCCATCAAGGTGTTTACCCCCCACATGTGTCATATACCGTCCCTGTATGCATCTTGTGTGTCTTGTCTGTTAACCTACCTCCCCAAATATACCTACTAACCCCCCCCAACATCCGACTCTCACCTGAAAAAAAAAAAAACAGGCACTCTGTTCCCACATAAAAATCTCGTCCCATACATAGCTGTCCATTTCACACATGTGTCCACTGGACACATGTAATCTGTTCTAATTGGCATTGCAACTTATTATTGTTGTCCTCACCCCTCTCCCAGGGGTTTGAGTGTCCAACTCTACCTCCAAATTCAGTGTATATGCACAGCTGTTGCTGTAGAAGAAATTGGCAGCTATTGACCTTCCCTACACCCTTACTGCACATCCATAGCTATTTTCCGTACTGTCTTTCCCTCTTTGGGCACCTTTTTCACCACTGGCCTATCAATACTTTTTTCTTTTCTTTTAAATAAATTAGCACATGGGTAAGTGGGTCTAAGCACATCTAAGTAGCAGTAAGCAGGTCTAAGCCTGTTTGTGCGGGGGTAAGCAATGCCTACACTGGTTAAGCAATTTAGAAGCTGAGTATAAGACACTGTAACCGGAAGTTAGCAGTGCTTACCTCCACGCAAACACACAACTTCTTCAAAGTGCCTTAACTCTGTATCCAATGGCCCTTGTTCTGCCCAGCAACAAAATAAACAGTCTCTACAAGTCTCGAACCCAAGACCCTGCACACCATAGACAAAGTAATTTACCACTAAACCATGCCAGATATATATACCCCTCATTATTTCAAAAACATATCATCCAGCCCAGTCAGTACAGAGATTGTAGTCCAACATTTAGATGTATGTGTGTGTAAATATATTAATATCTAAACAGATACAACATATCTATATATATGTATATATATACATATATTCATGTGAATGCCTATATCAACACATATATATGTCTACACCTATATGTCTACATATACACATATATATACATATATGTAAGCAGATATATATCTATATAGGTATATGACATATATATATATATATATATATATATATATATATATATATATATATATATATATATATATATATATATATATCCATATAGGTATATATGGACATACATGTTTAGATATCAATGGGAGATTAAATCATATTAAATCATATATGTTCACATGCACCGTTGATGGGGTTGAGAGGCCCCAAACAACATTCATCTTGTACGAATAGGTATTCCCACCCCCCCACAGCCCAACACTTCTGCACTGCAATACACTACCAAATGTTGCAGATCCCATAACCAGGTCCTGAAATTACATGGGCACAAGATGTTAATAGTACTACATCCCACCTGTATGATGTCTGGCTGGTATTGGTAACATAACATGCAGTACAGAGTGGCTACCATAGGAAATGTAAAATGTGGAAGCTATCAAAATCCCCAGGATACATATACACAGAAACATATATGTAGATATACATGTAACTGCACATACATAAGCAAAGATATGTACAGTAAGATACTTATGTAGTAGGTGCACACAATATGGAACAGCCACTATGCCTACAGTTAACACCCTAACAACTGGACACTGGATGAGCCACCCATACAAATGACATTTGTTGCCTGCAACATATACCACCAGAGAGGTCATTGGATAAAACACCACACACAGGTTTGCAGAAATGGAATAACTTTATTTGTGTACTATTACAGATTTATATGCCATGTCATATGGCTGTTCAGACACTGACATCCATATAAACAGAGTAATGCAACTGTGAAACAGTTATACTAATACAGTAGTCCGGAATGGTCCACAACTGTTGCTGTCCAGGTCAAGCCCTTCATATCATACAATAGTAAAGACAGACTGGACCACAGGATACCACACAATGAACAGTATGTGATGCAGGTGTATAGTCCAGCAGCCTCTATCTACACTCTGTACACAATCACTAGGTGGTAAACACGTCATTTGACCAAATGGGATGTAACTGTTACATAACAAGGCATAACTGACACCATCACAGGCACACTGGCAAACAGAACAGTCTGTATGGCAGAAAGCAGTAGGCCTGCAGTAATCCACTTTATGTAAGTAATGTCAAGATAGGTGAAATGTATGGTATTGTACATCCAGATACCTTAAGGCAGCTCACCCCAATACCCCCACATTTTGTAACAGCCTAGGTTATGTATGGTGCATCCCACCCTAGACTCAATAATACAGGGCCATATGCCACTGTTTCATACACTGGCTTCTGGAGTGCATATGGGCACACATGCATTGTGTAGGTGAAGCCCACACATATATGGCCCCAGCCACCCCATATGTGTGGGGGATACAACAGCAGTGAACTGCTGGCAGGCATGGCAGCATGGTATACGTATATGTGCATATGTATCACTATCTGTATATGTGTAGACATATAATTCTCTGTATATGTATATATCTGGGTGTGTATATGCATATCTATGTACATGTACACACCCATCTATATATGTCAATATGTACATGTGTAATTATCTATATAGATATCTGTTTAATCATATGTACATATATATTTACCATATGTCCTGAACATGGGGTGTAGCCCTACCTCAGCCCCTATAGTCCCAACTTTGCAGTGGAAGGGGATGTCAGGTATGTATAACAGGTATATTAGTAGACTATTACTACTTTAATAGGGATTGTCTTCACAGACATGGTGTGTGTGAGAGGTCACATCTGCTTTTCACATGTGCACCATTGGCTATTGACAGACTTCCTAAGGACATCATAGTACAGTACCGCTGCAAGCATGTAATGCTCCTGTGGACTACAGCAGAGATATTGGTCAATAGATGTGGACATTCTGACACACTCTGTACAGTCCAGAAGTATACACAGAATCCCTTAATGCAGAACATGTGGACTAAGCCTGACAATATGGATGTTAACAGCCATGTAGATGGGTATAACACATAATGACTGGTATACATTCGCCCCCATAGGTTATACATTCACACACCCCTGTCTGTCCTGACAGATAATAACTGCTGGTACAGAGCTGCCATGACCACATACTACCCACTAGATATTGACATACATCTGTACAGCATCCCACCGCTCTGTCTGACATACATTACTGTTAAGGGAGGCCCGGTAATCAGTACATCTGGCAAGTATCTGGACATGACATCTCATTGGGTATATACACTAAGCTGCTAGGCATGTAACAAAGCACTGTGCAGGCTACAGACAGACTGGCTCAACACTGGCCTATATCTCCTATGGGGGAATGCACATGTACCTGCATATATAGCAGGTTCTACAGGCATTTCACAGCACAGGGTAAGATACACCTGTGTGAAATTGCATAACCACAACCAATGTGAACACAGCCACAGCTACATATTGTAAGCTAGCATAATATTACAGTATATGGACTATCTGTTCAACACCATCCTCATATATACCACTCACACACTAACCCTACATATACTGGGCTGCTACACAGTGTGGTCTGATGCTTGTCTGTGGTATGGGACATGTGTGTGTATGGCCCTACAAACAAGTAAGCCAATATGGTAACATACAGTGGAGCAGCATGCAACATCAGATAGGACGGGAACTAGAACAAAAACATCTACCACAGTCTGTACACAGGCCAAGGTACATACTAACAATGCACACACTGTTGGCATTAACCATAAGTACACAGACCTCAGTACTGTAAAAACAACCACAGAATGTCCAGGTTATGTCATCAAATATAACCCCTACTGTACATAACATGTGTAGTAGTCTGATATCTCACTGGCTTGTTAGCAGATATGATGACACTAATTATGATGTACAGCACATATGCACCTCTTAATGCACAACATATGTACAAAGGTTGACAGAGTTGTGGCTGGAAGCACATACACAGGGCCAATATTGACACATTGCTGTGATAACCTCATACATTTACTGTTGTAACAGGGTATGTTGCAACATATGTCCTATGAGGGATATGAAGTCAGTAACTGTCACGGCTTTCACCGTCTACAGACTGCAATCCTCACACTACCTTCTGCAATTCACAGATACATGCTCTGTGGGTAACACATTAAACCAAAGGCACCACACACTGCCCAGTCTGCAGATGACCTTACAGATGAGGAGTCCTCATAAACATAGAACTGACATGGCAGGTATTAATACATGTACGACAGCCATATCCGCAAATACCCTGTGAAACCAACATTACTCGAATGCAGTATAGCAGCACTTACAGTCTGTAGTCAGGTCAAGCACATCTCCCTCCTGTGTGTTGGCCTGTTTCCACAGTGTATGTTGTCAGAGGTAAATCCGCAATCCATCTGAGATGCTGTTTGACAAACAACAGATCGAGTTCCTACTCACAGTGAATGGAAAGGACCAAGACCAACATGATGTTCCTAGATACTGGAGTGTGTTTCTATGCAATTGGCTATGGGAATGTCACCACAACCATTCCACATGCAATCAGCTAGGGAAGGGCTGCAATTCATGCAGAGGCCATCAGCTGATCATGAGCATCACTTAAAATGCACATGCTGCTTCCTAAGCAAAGTAGGTGTAGGTCTCCACATCCACCAGTGAAAGAGTGAGAGAGGCAGACAGAGGCAAAGACAAGTCAGGGAGGGGTGGGAGAGTAAAACTTAAGCATGCTTGTGTCACAGACCTACCAGCACAGGGTATCAAACCCCTGACAACTATGTAGTGCTATCACAGTTCTATGCAGGTATTGGATGCACCACATAGGTTACCTGTTGTAGATCCTTCAGAACATTTATGTGATGGTACTTGACATCCGCAACAGGGATATGGTAGCTATATGGTAGGTGAAGTACACATGCCTGTCCACATGAACAGGTGCCAGCATCAACACAGCCACACTCTCACAGGAATGCACACACATTGACACACTTGGCAGGGCCTGGATTTCAACTCATCACTACTGAGATTGCCACAACACATTACTGTTCAGGTATCACATGCACCACACGGGTCATACAAAGGTTATGTGGTCAAAGGGTATTGGGAGGTGTCTGACATCAGATAGCATGCTTCAGTATGCCAATGGGGGTTGTAGTGACTGTGGATGTGATCATATGCATCATACAACACACACGCAAACACACAGTGTGCCAGTACTGACATGCATAGGTGCATTTCTGCACGGGTGTGTGGTGGTCGACTGTGCCAGATGACTATACATGGCTAGGTGATGGGTATACTTTGGCATCAGGCCACAAGACAATGGTCTGCATTGTGGCTCAGGGCTGTAGTTTCTGCATTTGCCCACACAGGTGGGTATTGTATCCACCATCCAGTCACCTGGGTGACTATTGTGTGTGGCCAATGCTGTGCATCACTTGCCATGTATGTGTTCCTTTGCACACCTCCCACATGCATGAACAGTGACATGTGGAACTGTACCTGGGGTGTCTAGCCCATGTTGTGTACACAGATTATAATCAGATGTGCCAGTCTTGCCCACCTGTGGTGGGAACTGGTAATGGACAGCAGGTTTACCCTGCACCTACATTGATAGCATGCTAATGACATTCCCTGGTGTCTGTGGCATCTGTCCATACAGGGCATGTTTTCAAGCATGGTATGTCCTTTGTGGGTCACATGTGATGGCACCACAGGTGTTGCAGATGCCCAGTGGGGAACATGAGGAAGGTGCACTGTCTGCATGTACGTACCTATTGGACAGATGGACAGGGTGTCATGCCCTCTGCAGCCCACTGTAATCACTCCATAGTTATTATCAGTGGCCAATATGCAGTATACTACCCACATATTGGCTGTTGCCTAGGTATGTGTGTGTGTCTATGAGACATGGGTTGAGAGTGTGCTCTGGGTAATACTTGGGTTGCTAACTCTGATTGCCTGGCCTTGATGTCACATGTATTGGTATGGATTTGCATCCCAGCCTCTCAGCTATTTCACATCTGTTATCCCTGAATGGTGGACATTGTAATATATACTAGGGCCACCATATAAGAAATTTGCAAAACTCACTCTATATTGGGCCCAGGTGTCACACACTGACCCCCACCTCCACACAGGATACGAGTTACAAACACACACCTGTCATGTCCATGATTAGAACCCCTACCTAATGAGTTTAGTACATCACAGCACTACACAGTTATAGTACACACCACGGAGATTACTGGAGTATGCCTTCCCCAAAGATGTATTCCACACTGGATGACATCAGCAGAAGTGCCAAAGTAGAGCATTCAAATTGTAGTGAGTGTGGCTAGGCTAAAATGCATTGCTCCCTACACAGACAATGATACACACAGAAAACATCCACAACCAACATGGTGTGGGTATCAAACCCCTAGCAGAGATCTATATCACACTACAGCATGGAGTTGTTATAGGATGCACCATGGGATTATTGAAGAACTCCTTCACGAAAGGTGTATTTCACATTGGATAAAATCAGCAGGATTGCCAATGTAGGGCATTCGAATTGAAGGTTAAAATGCATTGTTCCCTACACAGACAGTGACACACACACAAAACATCCACAACCAACATGTGTGTATTAAACCACTAACAAAGGTCTATATCCCACTATAGCATGGACCTGTTATAAGATGCACCACAGGGATTCCTCTAAAACTCCGTCCCCAAAGGTGTATTTCACATTGGATGACATCAGCAGCCTTACCAAAGTAGAGCATTTCATTTGTAGGGAGTGTGACCACCCTAAAAACCATTGCTCTTTACACAGATAGACAGATACACACACACATAGTTGCCATGTCTGGGAATAGAACTCCTACCTAACTTTTTTATCATATTACAGTAGTAAGCAGTTATGGGATGCACCACAGAGATCACTGGGCAAATATTCTCCCAAAGGTGTATTTCACAGTGGATGACCTCAGCATGCTTGTCATAGTAGGGCTATGGGGAGGGCAGGGTGTGTGCATGGGCCATAACCCATTCATCTAGGGGTTGACACGCCACATGCGGGCACAAACTGGGTCATATTTCAAAGGTACGTGTATACAGCTGCTAGATGACTACTTCCTTGTATAGTCATGTTGCACAGCTAGCATGTGCACCACATAGTCTGTAATGCTGACAGATACCGGTGGCAATATCTGCAGTGATTGACATCTGACCCTCGTGTGGTTGTGGCTCTTTGGCTATGTGCTGGGTGGGACAGGTCTGGATGACTCCTTGTCACAGTCACCCTCTTCCACACATCTATGTACGTCTACCTTTGGCTTATTTAGTGTGTTGTCCTTACATATATGCCTGTATTACTATTCACTGTGTGTGCAAAGCATGAGTAGGGGATACTGAGGAGTGTCTGCACTAACATCTGTGACAGCCAGATATGTCTGGTCCACTGGTGTTTGCAGACATGGCCTTCATGTGTATGTGTGTGAGCATGCCCAGTATGACCTTTCAGTATGTTGTTGACTGTCATTGCCTTCATTTCTCTGTGCGTGTGAGCATGCCCAGTATGCCCGTCTGTACTGAATGTGTAGATTGAGTCCAGGTAGTTTGTACTGGAGTGCTGACCTTTGTTTTGTACACCTACAGGTAACATGCAGTCTCTGCAGGCTATCTGTCGATCATTTGGCATTGACTGTTACCACATTTCTGCATAGGATGGGGGGGGGGCACTCCTGACTATTTCTACATTTCTACACAAGATTGGGGAGACCACACCTGACTGTTACTACATTTCTACGTAGGATTGGGGGGCACACCTAACTGTTACTACATTTCTGTGTAGGACGGGGGGCATACCTGACACTTGTACACATTTGCTAGGACTGTACTGGTATGTCGGGTATTCTATTTCATTCTGTAGTCTTACCTATCATGCTGACTAGAGGCATACCAGTGTACTGCAGATCTTGGCTTTTATTTACCTACATATTAGTTTCTGACTTCCTACCCTTCAGAACTGACATCCCACTGCCTGATCTGCTGTAGTCTGTCTGTGTAGGCCTGGGGGAGTTACACATAGGCCTCATTCAGAGACCATAGCACAGCCTTTGTTTGTGTTTGTCTACTCCTGTCCTGCTGGGTGTGACTGTTGTTCGGTATGTGAACCCCTCTGACTGGCATGTGTGAGTCACTTACCTTGTGGGTGTCCCAGTATTGAGGGTGGTGCTGCAGGGCTGCCTATGTCAGATGCACATAGTACACTCCCTGCACATGGTTAAGCAGAGGTAGTGTAATATTTGGCATCCCTTTTACTGTATGTGAGAGTCAGAGAGAGGTGTTATTCCCTGGGTCTCTCCTGTGTCAGTGTATGTGCTATGTTTTGCCTCTTTGCCAAGGCCAGGGCATACTGGGCACACCTCCTTCTGCCTACTGGGGCAGGCTCAGGTTGTTCCTCATCCAAGTCACTATGTGCCTGTGCAGGCCTTGGCAATGGTGATGGGCTGTGTGGCCCTGCCCCATGCTGTTCCTGCTGCAGCTGTTTCCACAGGAGCATATTGTGTAGCATGGCACATACAAGGACAATTTGGGTACATGTAGCTGGTGAGTACTGCAAGGCTCCACCGGATGTGTCCAGGCACTGGAACCATGACTTGAGCATCCCAGACACATGATCTACTATAATTCTGGTCTGTGTGTGTGCCTCATTATGGAGTTTCTGTTTGGGTGTGTGTGCATTTCTGATGGGTGTCATCAGCCACGGCTCCAGTGCGTATCTAGCATCCCCCATTAGGTGACAGTCAGGGATGTCCCCATTGGCAAATCTCTAGTACAGCTGAGTCAGATGCCAGATGTGGGACTCGTGATAGCTTCCAGTGCAGCCAACACATACATTCATTATTATGCCCTGTGCATCACACATGACCTGGCAGTTGATGGAGGGAAAACCCTTGCGGATGATGTAGACCCTACCCTGCTCATTGGGTGGTGCTTTGATGCATATGTGCATGCAGTCTATAGCACCCACTACCTCAGGGTATTCTGCTATTTGGTGGAACTGTTGCATATTGTTGGCCAACACCTCATGGGGAAATATACGTGCTCACCGACATGTGCTGACATGGCATCCAGGAACTGATGGAGTATCCTGGATGCTGATGCCTGTGAGATCTCCATCATATCCCCAGTTGGCCTTTGGAAGGTACCTGTAGCTAGTATTCTTAGGCTTACACATACCATGGTATCCACTGGGATGGGTTCCACTCTGTTAGTTCTGTGTCTGAGACGTGGCCGGCACAGCTCAAACATTTGCTGTAGGAGGTCCCTGTTCACCCTATAGCACTCCACTATCTCTAGCTCATGTAGCCCCTGGTAGGTTACCCTGGGTCTGTACACTCTTCTCTGTCTCCTCACTGTGGGTTGGTCGACAGCATTCACATCCTCACCACCCTCAGCCTCTTCCACAAGTTGTTGTTTGATAGCTATTGCAGCCCCTATCATTTTGTTGTTGTGAGTGTTAAAAGTTCCCCGCTTGTTTACACCGGTGGTGTAGAGTGTGGGAAAAACCAGAGGGGAAGTTGTTTGCATAGTTTATAGTACTGTTCTGGGATGGGCTGTTCTGCTGCCTGTGTAATTGGCTGATTCTGATATATTTCACCTCACAGCTATGCTAGTTCTCCTTGGTTACCTTCCTACTGCTGTTTTCCCTTCCCATTGCCTTCCTGTTTAAGCCCGGGGGTACGCTGCACAAACAGAGTGCACAAATGTGCACACCGCTGCTATTTCCTAGTTTAACTTTTTTTTCTGCCTTTAAAACCCAGTCTGCGGCATGCACACCCGCTTAGGCATTGTAAAGAGTGCTAGGCAGGTTTAGACACACCTCCTAGCTTAGCTGTGCTAAGCTAGGACAAAACTCGAGCCACAGGGCTCCATTCTGCTTACAGTATGCCTGACACCCCCCCATGATGTCACCTAACTCCTAGGCTTGCACCAGACTATTCCTACTCTCACACTCTTGGGACCTGACTCACATGCTGGGGAAAACTGGGATTCAATATCCTTCCCCTCATTTGCATAGGATTGCCTGCTAATGCATAGTTACATGTCTCACACTGATCCTCCCCCCTTAGCAACCACTACTCACTGGCCATGTTTTCTTCTGCCTGCCATTGACTTGCATGGCAGAATACTGATTTTAGTTAGAATGCTTAATTTAGGTTTATTTTGTTACCCCCAATCTCATTTGCGCACCACTGCCCAATGCTTAAACAGCCGAGATCAGCTAAAAAAAAAAAGTTGATTATTTTATTTTTTTCACTGTTTGCAATGCCAATTGCCTTATAATTGGCCATTGGCATGCTTATTACATGATATGCAGCCTTTACTTGGAGCTGTCACAGCTCCAATTTGGATTTTGCAGATATGTATTCGGTTACTAACCGAGTACATTTCTACAGATTGCACTAGTTCTGCATGGCAGTTGCAAGCTTCCTGGATTGCAAAATCATCTCATTTGCATAGATTTCTCCTGCAAATGGGGTGATTTGCATACAGGAGCTTAGTCCGTGCAGGATTAGTACAGGAGTGCTCAAGCACGCCCCTGCAGCTGTTCCTGGATCGCACAGCAGACATATTGCCTGCTTGAGCTCCTGCACCGATCTTGCACACCATGCAAGCTATAGAGAATCTGGGGGACTATTTTCAGGATCCACCATTCTTCTACTTGTAAGTTCTTCAAAACCTTCCTATAAAATATTATACTGCTAAAAAACTCACTATTGATGATATATTCTTGTAATAATTATGATAATTACCAAGGCAGACAAAGGTAACACCTTGGTAGTTTTAGATAGAAATTTTTACACTAGTAAGAAGGAAATGATGCTGCTGGAAGATAAGTTTCATAAGAGGGTTCATTTCATTGATATCAAAAAGTTTACGGGTATTTAGATTCCTTTACTGAAGGTTGGTTATGTGATGGCATGATAAGCAGTAATGTTGCTAATTTCTTAACTGAGAACAACCCAAGAATAAGTTGAATTTTTGGCTTGCTCAAGATTCATAAGGATTTGGATGACCCCCCCCCTTTTAGACCTATTTTGGTATTGTAAAACTGAAGCTATGGCCATTTGTTTTCGACAAACATTTACAAAAAGTTGTTGAGCAATGTCTATCTTTCATCTGGGATACTTTTGATTTTGTGCATGGACTTGAAGGAGTAGTTTTAACTGACTCTGATTACTTGGTCACCATGGACATTCACTCTTTACATACTGTGATACCCAATTAAGTGGGGTGGATTTTGTTAGAATGGATTTATTATGTTCTAAGCTTTTTTACTGACAGTATGATATGTTTGAGAATGGAAATGTTAGATATTATTCTCAGTTATATATTTTTTTAAATTTAATTCAGCTTTTTCAACAGGTAAATGGTGTAGCCATGGGAGCAGTCATGGCACTGAGTTATGCAAATATTTTTATGAATGTTTGAGAAAAAGAATATATCAATAATAGTGATTTTTTTAGCAACATAATATTTATAGATGCTTTATTGATGATATTTTTTTTAATTTGGAGAAATGATTCAATCAGCTTAGACATATTCATTGAGTATATCAATACTATCAGTACTTTACTTATTTGAAATTTACATCCTGTTATGTGTTTAATAGTGTTCATTTTTTTAAATTTAGAAGTTTATAGAAATGACAATAGGTTAGAAACAAAACTTTATAAGAAGGAAGTGCAAAATAATGCCTACTTGAGCTACAATAGCATGCATCCTAAGAAAACAAAGAATAATGTAGTTAAAGGACAATTGATACTGATAACAGTAAATTAACTGAAAATTAAAATGAATTTGTGAAGGAATGGTTGATGTCATGCTATAAACTTTTTGTGAGAGGGTATCCTGAAAAAGTTCTGATGCAAGGGTTTGAAGAAGTTACAAGTAGAGGAAAGGTTCTGAACATAGTATCAAAAACAAAGTAAATAGGAATAATTTCATGACCAGAATGTTAGTACAAATTTCTCTAGATGAGAAATATATTAAGGGTATTATCAGAGACAAATGAAAAATTTTAAGCAGCTTTCCTGAAGTTAAGAAAGTTATAGGAGAACGGTCAGTTTTTGTTAGTGAAAGAGGAAGGAATTTTAAAGATATGTTTCAATCAAAATTTAAGACATGTCAATAAGAATATGAAATTTAATAAAAGGGGTATATTTAAATCTTTAATTGTAATTATTGTCAGTATTTAAAAACAGATGCAGCAGATGTCATTAGTAAATATATGAAAATTAAGATTCCTGGAGATTTAGAAATGTAAATCTAAGTTTGTAGTTTATTTAGCTATTTGTATGTCTTGTCCCACATATTATGTATCTAGGTCTACAAGGGAGTTGTATCATAGGATTTATGAGCATTTGTATGCTGTCAGTATAGGTTATGTGAATAATGAACTTGATAAGCATTATTTAACCAGTGGATGTAAGACTTCTTTTATATTTTTAATTTTAGATCAAGTGAAAGACTTTTTGGAGTAGGTTTGATTATAAAGATGAGTTGGACTGGACCAAGTACTGCTGGCAAGTAGAATTGGATGCCTGTAACCCTCCAGGATGTGATGATAAAGAAAATGTTAAGATGTATTTGAAAAGGAAAAGGCTTAGTCATTAAGTCATTAATTAGTTAATTGACTGTATACAGTTTGTTTAGTATCGTGACTCAGAGTTATTTAAAATTTATGTGTATTAAGTTCATTCGGTCTGAAGAAATCTTGTTTAAGATAAAAACTCTTACCGAAAGGGATTTTTATCTGTCATTACATTTTCAACTTATTGGTCATTCTTTGTATGATTCTTTCTTTCTTAATTTCTTTCTTTGTTTCATTTCTCTCTGTTTGTCTCTCTCTCTCTGTCTCTCTCTCTCTCTCTCTCTCTCTCTCACACACACACACACACACACACACACACACACACACACACACACACACACACACACAGAAGTATGTTCTTTCTTCAGATAGCCGTAAAAGGTATTTATGAACATGGGTCAACATGTTTGTCTGCTGTTGTGTTTTTTTACCAGAACACTGGAATATGGCTCCATCAAATTAAGAAAAGATCAGAGGCCAGAGAGTGAGTCCACGTCAATTTGCTCTGAATTTTAACACTGCAAACATACAGGACATGTAGATTGACTTGCTCATGCACAAATGTGCTCTAGGTTACCATACACTGCAAATCTTGTGCTGTATTTTAAAGGGTTCATAAGTAAATAGACATAAGTCATTATAGATGTTTTTCTCTGTTGTTTCTGTATAATAAAATCTAATATTTTGCTGTGGTAAGGAAGCCATTTGCCATACTTCTGAAGTAGTTGTTTATAACACTGCCTGTTTTGTTTCAGTATGTATTGTCCATATTTGTGATCGTTGTATTGTTCTGGAACAAACGCAAGACATTTTTATAACCCCATTTATGAAAAGTCACAGTTTAAAATAAGTTTCTTCTTGATATCACTTTCTAAGTCTTCACGTTTCTTGTCGCCACTATTAATTCACTTGTTGTAACAATGCTATAGATATCTAATGTTGGCAGAAAACATTATGAAAAGATCAAAATGATGTGCTTACAGGGAAAGATTCATAAATAGCCAATTGCTCACCGTTATTTCTTTCCTGTTGTCTATTTCTTTCTTCCATCACCTGATCTTTCCCCAGTAAGGGTGAAACTAACCCTTGCTCTCTTTTCATTCTAACTTCAGTGAATATATTTTCTACAAAACCTGCTGGGTAATCTCTTTTAACCAACATATTTTTTAGTAGATCCAGTTGTCATTTAAATTCCTTTTCCTCCGATACCATCCTGGCTATGCGTACCCCCTGTCCTTTTACCAAAGACTGCTTCTGATGGATAGGGTGGCAGCTTTTAAAATGCAGGAGGGTATTGGAGTATGTTGGTTTCCTGAAGATGTTGGACATAAATTCCTTTTTAGCATGGTTTTTACCTATGCTTATATCTAAATAATTAATATTTTCCTTAGTTATATTACTAGTAAATTCTAAAAAGTTGGTGCTCATGCTAATAAATTAAAAAAAAAATCATTTAATTCTTGTTCACCATTCTTCCAAAAGAGAATAATGTCATCTAAAAAACAACCATAAAATGTCCACCCTTCAGTGAATGTACTTTTAAATATGATTTCTTTCTCTCAGAAAGTCAACACAATATTTGCAAAAATGGGGGCACACGCCACCCCCATAGCAACTCCCTTAATTTGTCTGAAGAGTTGTTCCTCAAAGGTGATAATATTTGTTTCTAGAACTAATTCCATGAGCGTTCTCATGGTTAAAATACGATCATGTCTAAGATTGGAATAATGACATAAAAAAGAATAAAACCAATTAATACCTATATCATGTGGGATTGTAGACAATAAATCTTTGATATCGATAGTGACAAATATCAATTCGTCATAGTACTTGTCTGTTGTAATTTTACTTAAACAATCCCACGAATCCTTTAAAATCCAGGAACAATCTTTAAGCACATGCTTAAGTTGGCTATCAGGTAGGTCTTGGAGGCTCTTGCATCTACTATTGGTCTAAAAGGGGGATCCCAAAGATTTTTGTGTATCTTCGGGACCCAAAAAATCATAGGAATTTTTGGATATTTTATCTGCATAAGCATATATTCTTCCTCTGTGATTTTTTGATTAAGCACCAATTCCTCCATTGCAATATCCACTTTCCTATATGCAATATTTTTTTCATTGATGCTAATTTCACTATATGTATCAGTGTACAGTATACTTAGCATCTTGTCTACATATATATTTCTATTCATTATTACTAAACCCCCTCCGTTGTCGGGTTTAGCTACCCTAATTCCAGTATTATTACAGATATCATACAGTATTTCCATTTCATCTCTAGAAATGTTATTTTCACAGGTCATTCTTCTTTTATTCTTTAACATAACCCTGATATCATTCTCACACATCTCAAATATTTGTAATACTGTAACTAAGTACTGTAAAAAAGCCCTGGCCAGTGTGCAAAACCAATACAGTTAAGCATATTGGTACAGACAGATTTAAGTTTGTTCATCTTATTGGCAGTCTTTGGAATTGCATTATAACTGTTTCAAAGTCACTTCATTACAGACAAAAGGATAGAAACTGAAAGTATACTGAGCTTCATTCACGAAGTGCAACCCCCTTCATTAGTCACCAGACATCACCACTGATACATGTTTCTTGTATCTTCTATAGAGCAACACAGTATTATCATATATTGTTTAATAACCATAGTCATATTAGATCATCTCTTCCTTGAAGCTGTTAATTTTTCTTTTAACACTCCTTTTCTTTCCACCATGCCTTTGTTACTTTACTTTTCCCTTTCATCTCTTGATAGCCACTTCTTCCTTATGTCATCTACTTCTCTTATTAAATGCTTGTTGAGCTCATATCTGCTTTGCCTTCTAGCCATCTTACCTTACATGTCATTTTAATCATATAAAATACAATTCTCCTCATTGCTACTATTTCATTCCTGAGCATGTCACTTTTTTAGTTTCATTTCCAGAACTCTAATGCTTACTCTGTTAATGTCATCTGAAAGAATGCTGGTTTCATTGCCTCATTTGTGTGACTGTTCTCCTTCGTCTAATTTAATGACTTATTCCCCATTCCTCTACATGTACATTTCTTGTTATCAATTCCTCTCTTTTTACACTCCCCTCAGTTTTGCCCCCAGATCTTTTTATGTCCTTTTTCTGTTTTGTAGTCCTGATCCTTCACTAACTACCTAGTCCTACTCACCTGATTGCTCAGATGACCTATTCATTCCACAAAGGTGAAGTTAGAGCTAAATTTATCAGCCATTGGGCTTGTTATGCCACCCTGGTCATTGAAGGTTGTGCTATTTGCCACCAGTTCTGTACACTGCTGAGTATTACCTTTATGATCCTTGACATAGCTGAAGAAGACCTTGTGATTGTTCTTAGCATGGGAGCCTACTATGATCTTGTAACTGGCCTTGTTGGACTTTTATTAGCCCTCTTAGTTCCTTGTTTAGTTGAATCAGAGAGCTCTTGCCTCTATGAGAGTTGCTCTTTCTGATTTTGTCAGTGACTTTTTCTTTTGTTATACAGCCTGTTAAGGTAAGGATTCCACCAGTGCGGTTTGTTTTTTTGCTGTACTTCATTACAAAGAGCTATAACTAAAATAAAGAATGATCATCACCAAGGGAAATGCAATATCCTAATAAGGTCAAACAAAAGAAGCTACAACAGGGTAAAAAGATCAGACAAATTCAACAGCACAAATGTATCCATTTCAAGTCATACCTTTCTGAATCCTTGGTTAAATCCATAAAACCTTAGGGCTGTTAGAAGGTATTAATGCAAAATGCTGAGAGCAATCTGCATGACCATGCATAGAAAAGAAACTGATAAAAAAGAAAACGTGGCCAAAATTTCAAATCCTTGGCTTTTTATCACAGAATAGTGTTATATTGCAAGCACTGTCTACTAAGCTGTCATCAAGTTGTTATTTCAGCAAGATCATTTTAATAAACATGTCTCTTGTCTGTGCCCCCATACTCAGTGCAGTTTAGCATTACAAGTGTTTTTGTACAATATATGTTTCTCTGTGTAATCACTTTACTGTTATTGGGATATTTCAAACATTCTTAAAAATAGATGTGATTTGGTTATGAAGTTTGGTTCTGGACATGTAAGTTATATTGTTTTAAGGGAAAGGTGAACATCTCACAAGGCATTGATTTTGTAGAATCAACATGCATGTTTTCTGAGCTTCATGTAAGATACAGAACGTGGGCTGATGTGATATACTTACATGACCTTCAAGCAATGTTCTTCATCTAATCACTGCTGCAGTAGTCTTAGATATATGGGCAGATTACCATAGCTTAAAGTGACTGGGAGAAGGAGGTATAAAGGTCCAGGAACCCCTGGAGAATTGTCCTAGGAATGCCTTTCCTAGACCTGAAGAAGAAGTGTAATTTATAGTGCTATGCAAAAGTGTACAGACAGGACTAAGTTGCTACTTCTAGAATACTTCTAGCTCCCAGCCCTTTCCAAAAAGTCACAGATAAAGCCAAGGCCTTGGTAGAGTGAAACTTGGCCCTGCCTGGGATTGTTTTGTTGTGGAGGGTATAATAAAAAGTACTCTTTCCATACCTCACAGTCACCACCTGTGTACCACAAGACTCCTTGGGCCCCTTCCCTTTAACATTCTCAAAAAAACCCTCCACATATCCACACAACAGGCATCCCTAATACAATACGATATTCAGATGATTTTACACTTATATGCATATCAGACAACATGGCACATCTCCAAAAAATGACTCAGAAAGCTTTAACAGCCACTGAGACATGATTTTGTAACTCACTACATATGCTCAAAAGAAAATTATTTTTTCCCCAAATCTGCCTGTAAAGAAAAAACAACATTTAAAATCGATTCTCTTAATAATGCAGTCATTAAAGTCATTTGCATAACAAATTATTACGCATGATAGTGGACGATAATAATAATTTCAACCTGCATATACAAAATTGCATAAAATAACTCATCAAAAACTAGGGATGCTTTATAGAGCCAAAAACTTGCTCACTAACACAACTAAAACTATACTTGCCACTAGTGACCTCTTCTCCTTACTACTTTATGCCACTCCCATCCTTACTAACCTCCAGGCATCACAAAAAACAAAACTTGAACAATGCTATAATAAAGTGGCTAAATTTACAAATACCCCTTTCAAAATCCACCAATGTATACACTAAAAAGCCTAAACTGGTTAGAACTAACCTATCAACTAACATATACATAGCTTCTTACTACCTACAAAATTAACCAGCATCCATCACTTTGTCTATCACTAAATACCATTCTACACAGCTATGTTCCCACTTAGTCTTTACAATTCAGTGACCAAAAATACTCCTCTCCGTCTACAAACTTATCAGATCTGCCGGGCATGGTCTGTACTGATACCATGTTGTTAAGGCCTGGAACTCTTTATTTGTATCCATCATGTCAGTACACTCTGAATGGCTTCCTGGACAAAATCTGGCTCAGTTCTTGCTCAACCCCAAGATAAACTATATCCCTATATATGAACAAGTACCTGTTCATACCTTACACCTCCTTACCCAACTTCTTCACACACTTCCTTACATCAATCAATTTCTCTCCATTGACTCACTCTAAATAAGCCATAAACCTGTTTTTTTTTCTCCCACTTCATGTTGCAGTTCCTGTTTGTATTCTATTAACTTACCTTTAATTTCTCTAAACTGGCTACAATTTCTCTAAATATTAAATCATTGCCATATAAGTTGTATCTATTCTTAACCAATGTTTTCACATTATGCCTAATTTGGTATAATTATTTAATCTACAGAGATTTTGCATTATTTTTGAGGATTGTAAAATTATTGTTCTTAAAATGTTTTTGTAATAATTTGGAGCTTTTCTCCCTCAGCGTCCACTGAAAATGGGTTCCTACCCAGTCAGACTTTACTAATAATCAACTGTTATTAAATAAATAAATAAACCATTTTGAAATTGTCTGCTTTGACATGTTGTCTTGTTTTTACCTTCACAAGAAATGAACAATTGATAAGGAGTTCTGAAAGATGTTGTTCTGTCAAAATATAACCTGAGTTGCATGTGGACATACAAGGTATGGAGTATCTTTTCTTCCTCATGTTTAGGTTCTGGAAAGAAGTCAAGTAGATGGATAGCTTGGCTTATGGTGAACTTCAGTAATACGTTAGGCATAAATGAAGAATTAGTTCTTAAAGAAACCCTATCTTAATGGAAAATGAGATAAGACTGACCCATCATGAGACCTTGCAACACAGAAACCCTCCTTGCATTGGTCAGAGCAAATAGTAAGACTGTTTTCCATGTTAAGAATTTCAAGTCAGCCTGATAAGCTGGTTCAGATGAAGCAAGGGCTAATGTTTTTAACACAAAATTAAGATCCCAAGGCAAAGCTACCTGTTTCCTATGAGGCTTCTTATACAACTCCCCTTTCAAAAGCATTTTCATGTGAGGTTGCATTGAAAGAGGAGGATCCATGGACAGACATGCTGAAAGGGCCAGAAATAAAGCTTGTTAGAGGTGTAAGGACAGGCCACAGGATAGTAACTCCATGGCTGAATCTATCATAAGGTGGCCATAAAAAACAAATAAATAAAAACAAGCTTTTGGGTGTTCCAAACATCAGCTGCACAGTCTCAGGACACTGCACATAGAAGTCATTCAAGTGATGCAGCAGCTGCACAGGTCTTGCCAGTATTGGGACACTGCATGCACACACACATTTTTATTCTTCTTCCTGCTTCCAAGTTTGAGCAAGAGATCTGAACTGTGTTTTGCACTCCTTAAGCAGGGAATTGTTGGAGAGATTTGTGGTTTTGCTGGTATGTGTGTGCATGTGTGTGGTGTGTATCTGTCTGTCTGTCTGCACTTTCCAAAATGATTACTGCCTCCTGAGTTATGAATGCAAACTTTCCTTTTGAAAGATTACATAAAATTCTAGAAAATCACTGGGAATCACATTTACTCAGTAATACCAAATCATTAGTGTAATAGTTACTGCTTAGAAACTACTTATACCTAGCAAGTCCCAGGAGCATTATGTATTGAAGTGTCTTGCTCAAAGTCACACAGTAAACAAATGGAGCTAGAAAGAATTAAACCCTGTACCCTTAACAACAGAAGAAGGTCATTAAGAACTTAAAGCCTTAATCCACAACACTAACTGCCAGACCTACCTTACATTCCTTATGTTCTGAAAAGTCAGTGAGGGTAGCAGTAAGTCAACAATGTTAGTTATTATAGTTTCATAGCTAATGCTTAGAAACTACATTCCAGTTTAATCAGAGCTGTTTGGCGCTAAAGCTCTGAACTATTAACAAACTGCTATCTGTAGTCAAAAGTGTAGGCTTTAAATCCTTCCAACTTCATCTGCTTGCTGTGTGCCTTTGAGCAAGTCACTCAGACATTGTTTCTGGGTTCTCCCTGAAAAAGGACACTGATTCTAACAATGGAGCAAATAGATAAAAATACTATTTAAAATGTCTGCCTTTATCCCTTCATTACTTTTGGCATTGTGCAGAAAATAAATCTTGAGGAAAAAAGTTGAGATGTATTTTTGTCTGTTCCTTGTAAAACATGTGGCTTTCTGACTAATCTTTGTGGATTACAGTCATTAAATAATGACAGGCATACATTTCAGACTTTGTATCCTTCAGAAAATGTATTATTCTAGCAACTTTCTAAGAATATAAGAGAAACATTTAAAATGTTCTGATTTCTGCGTTTTTGTCTCTGATTTGAGTTACGATGTTGAAAGGGCAATAGTTTCCACTTTGTGGTTTTGACAGTAGTGGCTGAGATACATTTCTGGATCATTAATTATGAACATACTCATTCAGGTGTTTTCATGCAGATATCTGAGGTGTACAGTCATGCATGTAGCTGTAATTGATGGTTGTGTGTTTTAATAAATACTTGATTCCTACAACCTGCAGTAGTTATGGTGTAAAGGAAGGAAATGACTGTAGTAGTTATTTACTGATGGATCAATTTACTGAATTATTTATTTAGTTTGTTTACTGAATAGTATACAGTAGTAAACAAGAACATAATGTTATTTGTCATGTTCTTTGGGTAGGATTCTTAGTTTCCTGATTTTGTAGTTGGTTTGTTGACTACTGACAGTGTGTGTAGTACTTAGCTGTGAATAAAATGGACTACATACATTTTATGAGTTTAATATTGATATTTTAATTGTGAATACATTTTAATTAACTCATTCAAATGTATAACATCTTTTCTATGTATTTTCAGTTCAAACCCATACCTCCTTATGGCATCCAGATCTTTTTTTGGGTCTGGCTTCTCCAACTAAGTGATTTACTAACTAATAAAAGTCAGTATTAGAAACTGTAAGGAGTTACTAACAGAATTACACTAAGACTATCAATCTAGGATGTCCTGTAGTAGAGAAATGAATCACTGTTTGTCACTTATTATTCATATTTTCATATCTATGTTGGTATTTTCATAGTTGAGAACCTTACATGTTGTTGAGGGGTATCATGTGATATGCCATGATGGGAGACTGGAAATTTCATTGTCAATGTCCATTTATTTCACACTATACCTGAGATACTGTGAGTTGTTTATTAGTAATTATGAAAATAAAAAATATTTCCATATGTGCTTAATACTTACAAAAGCAAGTGACTTACAGCCTGTTGCACAACATCAGATGAAATCTTAGGCATCACTGAAGAAAAGCGTTTATATTACGTGATCAAACAGTGAAATGTTCGAACACATAATAATCAACCCCTAATATCGAAACGTCGTAATATCGAATGGCAAAAAAAAAAAAACCCACCCAAACGATTAAAACGCTCTAAGCAGGGGGCAAGCCCCCCTGCATCTCCAGCTACTTAAATATACCAACTCTGAGATTGCACTACAGTGCAGACAATAGAACCGTTTGACATTCTGATGGTACGATATTTAGGGGTCGATTATTATGTGTTCGAACATTTGACTGTTCGATCATATAATATAGACCTGAAGAAAACTGTCTTTGATACTTGCAATATAAATTGCATGTACTCAGTGTTATCTATATTGCTAATTATACAATTAAGCATATGTTTTCATGTTTTTGTAAATATCTCAATAAACATGAACTCAGAAGAATTTTTTGCTGGCATGTGAAAGCTTGTGTCTGGTTAACATAACTGTTCTAACAATATTATGTCTAGGTTGTACAGTTTCCAATATATGATAATTTGTTAAAGTTTAGCAAAAAATATAATTTGGGGTTTATGTGTATTATAATGTATTATAGTATTTAAGGAAATAATATGAATGTACTGAATATTATCACCATACAGATTACTTTTTACTGATATTTGTACAGTTTTAAAAACTTTTTCTGTTTACAAAATATTTCCATTTATCTATCTTATATTTTTTACATTTATTTTTCAGAAAATATTCTGGAATGCAAGATGTGCATCGACTGCTAAAGGTGTGATATTCCACACCACATAGATGCTTATAAGTAATGAGATGAGTTAACCCTGTTTTTTTTTTTTTGTTTTTTTTTTGCTATGCTAGCACAGTGGTGTGAAATGCATTGTGTTGGTTACAACAATCTGTTTAGATGAGTAAGGCTATGAGCTGCTTTTTTAGAACAGGGTTTGAGTCTCTCAGCTTTCATTTGTATACTATGTGACTCTGACCAAGTAATTTCACCAGACACTGCTCCCTGACTGCCCTGTGTTCAGTGGACTCTCCCAAGCTGTTAGCAAAATGCATTTCACATTTGTCTTTTGAATTTCTGTATCCTTCACATAGATGTTAATTAATGCTTAACTATACCGTTTGATTGAGTCCTAGCATGTGTTATAGTTTAATGGATTGTCAGATGCATTTCAATAAATGTGTTTCAAGGGAAAAGTTGTTTACTGTTATTTACTGTTGTTCAAGCTAAGTCGATTTTCAGTGTAAGACTGTTTTGCTTCATTTAGCAAATTGCTATCAGTGTTTTTGTTATACAATTTTAATAGCTTTAAATTAAATCAAAATCAATGTGATGATTACAAAAGTAAAAAAAAAATAAATAGTATATGCACTGACAGCTTTGAAAAAAAAAACATTTTGTGGCAACTGACAAGAGACAGTCCGAGTAATGGGATATTAGTATGGCTGCTAATGGAGGTCCCATTCCATCACCCTGCTTATGGCACCATTTGACCATGATCCAGCTCTGACTAACTCACATAAATACTGTAAAACCAACACCATCCCTGAATGAGCACCAGTTCTTTTGCTGACACCAAATAGAAAAGCTTTTACATTTGCTAATAAATGATTTTGTAACAGCAGATTTTCTTGCCTCTGTTAGTACCTGCTGTATGTCCTCAGAAAAATGGTGCCTAAAAGGCATTAAAATTATATCATCCAATTAGTCAGTTGTAATTGTTTGTGATCAGATTGTATCAAACATCTCTGATCCTTTGTGAGTAAATCCAGTCTGTGAGGAAGCTTGTGGCAATTGCCCCTGGCCATTTGCAATAGAAAGAAGAGCCATTGTTTCCTGGCTCAGAAGGAAGTCACAACAATTAGTATTGTGAAGTCCTTCTGAATCTTCAGAATGACCCTAGATATTAGTGGAAAGGATGGAAAAGCATATAGAAACAATCTTGTCCAATTAAAATAAAAGATATCTATCTTCCAGGCCTTCTTTCATGGAGTCCCTGGAGAAGAATTTTGCCAAATGATTGTTGTCAGCAGAGGCAAATAGATCCATTTCAGGTGTTCCCTACAGCTAGATCAATTCTTAGAAGACCCCCTAATTCAGTGAGGGTCTCTACTAATCCTACTTGACTTGTCTTCTAAAAAGTTTTGTTCTGACAGTATATAAAATGCCTGTAGGGTGAGATTGTGCTGAAAAGCTATATCCAGGTAACCATGGCTAGTCTGCACAGTGTGTAAGATCTAGTTCCCCTTGCTTGTTTATGTAACATATCACTGCAATGTTGTCTGCAAACACTAGGTCCTGGAGACAGGAAATGGATGACAGCATTGAGAGCATTTATAAGAATTAACCTCCCTTTTATGTTTATGCATTTTGGTGCTCTGCACTTTTTTCGCCATTGATACTGCTCCCCAAGTTAAGTTTGAGGTGTCTCTAGTGACTGATTATGCTGAAACTGAAAAGGAGAACAGGAGACCTGGATTAAAAAAAAATGGTTGCCTTCACCAAAAAGTTTCCCTTTTCACAAGTACCCAAATTGGATTTTAAAATGTCAGGGGATGTTGAAGTTGGGACCTAAGATATTTAAGGTACTACTGAATTTTTCTAACATAGTGTATTGCAAGTATCATAGATGCCATGAGATCCAAAATCCATAGGAACTCCCTTGATAAGATGGTAGTCTGAGTGGGGAAAAAATCGGGAAATATATAAAGATATTTTTTTTTATGTGGAAGGAAAAACTCTTTGAACTAGTGTCCAATAGAAACTCCAAGATTCCTGACACTTTGAAAAAGACTCTGCGAAAAAAGCAAGTCATCTAAATATGAAAAATGTCAAAATCTTACAGTTTTAGTATGCTGTCACAGGAGCAGGACACTTTTTGAATATCTTTGGAGCAGTAGATAGACCAAAGGTAGTGCAAGGAATTGATAATGTCACCCATCTGAAATTTGGATCTATAGGAATGTGATGATATGCATGTTTTGAATCTAAGATCACTAGAAAACTCAAATGGGGAATAAGAAATAAGTTGTGCAGAGCTAGCATTTTGAATTTGGGAACTATCACAAACGTATTCAGAAAAGAACAATATAATACTGCTCTCCACGAATCTTCTTTCTTTGGCACCAGGAACATCCTGGATTAAAACCCTTCCTTTAAATGAGGAAGAGGGAAAGCTTCTATAAATTCCTAAGCAAGTGTATGTCGAATGACAGGAGGGAAAAGCAGAGCCTGGTCTGACATGTGAGTAGGAATCCTGTTAAAGTCAAGGGAGACTGCCACTGCCATCTGTAACTTTGATGGATTACTCTCAGAACTCATCTGTCTGAAACAATCTATTGTCAAACAGAGAAATTGAGTTTCAGACTTTCTGGAAGGATTGAAGGACTGTCAAGGTGGGAGGGGAGTTGGAAATCTTTCGTATAGTCATTCAGACTTATTAGACTGGGCTCCTGCTTTCTCCTTTGAACTCCCTACTATTGCTTTTTAAAGATTAGTTTTCCAGCAGCTTGATGGAACTGTTTATTTTGCTTTTTAAAGAAAGTTGTTGAGGGAACACTGAAAAGTCTAAGAGATCTTTTGAATCAGTTTTCCTCTGCAATAGAGGGTTCAAAACCTAGTTCTCTATTCAAGGAAGAATTCAAAATTTCATTTTTCACAACCACTAGAAGGTTCTGAGAATGCAACCAGGCAAACCTCCTAATAACAGTTCATGTAGCAGCAGCAGCAGCCCTGGAAGTGACATCAGTAGAATCATAAGTACATTTCAAACAGTGGGTAGTCACTTGAGACACAAAAGACATCAAGTTACAAGAGGAAACAGATGACAAAATAATCATCATATTCTCAGAAGAGGCAAGCATAAACATCAACATGAGTTTGACAGCTGAGAATTGTAAAAACAAGTGTTGCAGAGGAATACACTTTTTTCTCTTATTTATCAAACACATTCCCATCCTAGTCAGAAGGAGAGGGATTACTATTAACCAAATGTTTAACTACAGCTGGGATATAAAGCAGTAGCTGCTGTTTCAGATCAGCAATATGTGTACAAAAATGTAAAAGAATGAGGCACTTTATAAAGTCTATCTGCTTACTTGGGGGTAGCAGGCTGGCTGTCAGAGAAACTGCAAGCTGTGAAAAACATCCTCTAAAACAGACAAAACAGCAGGAATAGGAGTTGGTTCTGGAAATTCCAATTGTAACAAATCATAATACTTCTGAGGTACTAAGAAACATCCCTGCTTTCCCACTGAAACAACTGATTATTCTAGAAATAGTTTCAGAAAAGGAGAACCTTCCAAAATTACTTGCCGAAGTCATATTCTTCTCAGAATCTAAATCAGAATTCTGTGATAACACACAATCTGTGCTTTTAGAATCATTTTGAGGTTCAAAGTCTTGAATCTCTTCAGAAAATAAAGAATCCCTTTTTATTTTACCAGAAACAGCTATTCAGGAAGTTTTAAACCTTGTTAAGCCCAATAAATTATTCCTGTCTAGGGTAATTGAGGCAGAAGACATTTTTTTGTCTGTTTTTGGCAGGAAAATCTGAAGAAACAGACCCACTTTTGTAAGCAAAAACCACCCTAGGGACTGGGCATTCACTGACCGTTCCCCCAGGACAAACAAGGATGGCTCTCCCCTTGCCCACCAAGTGTACTCTAATCTAATGTCCAACATGGCTGTATGGACTATACCAACAGGACCCAACGAAAAAGCTGAGTGATCCAAGGAACCAATTTTAGGCACAGCAGTAATTTACCAAGAGAGAGACTTTATCAACCTGCTGTAGTGATAAAGACAGCTTAACAATCTTTTTCATTTTGTGGCTGGAAGAAGTTAGAATTGAGGAACCAGAAGGTTGTTCTATGGTTAAGCCAAAAAAAGGTACCTGATTCCCAGGAAAGCCTGACAGCTATAGTTGGTAAAACTGGAAAGCCATAAAAAAGTAACTTTGCCCCCATTAAAACACAGTAAACATATTTTAAACACTTACCCAGTACTCAAAAGTAAAATACCACAACTTGTACTACAGAAAAATAGTTAAAAGTTAGTTTTAACAACTTTTTACCACAAAAGTGAAAAATTACTGCTCCCATTTGCTGAAAAAAATGAATGCTTCTTTCTTTGCTTTAGTATTTGTTGTGCTCAGTTTATATAATTTCTGATTTAAAATGATTAGTTACCTCAATTTCAGAGACCTTCAATAGAACAATTAAAATTGATTTATTTGAACATTTGCAATGTTTCTCCATTTTGTTTTTACCCAACTGTAATGTACAATCATAAGAAACTAATGTTGTGACCATACATACCAACAGGAAAATATGTAACCATAGCAATACAGTATCAACACAGCAATGCTTTGCAAAATGGTCAATTACAATGAAGTATATAAGACTGCAAAAAATTACTTAACGGATTAATACAAACCTTAATACAATTCTAATATTTTATGTTTTACTGGACTCAGTAAAAGTTATGCCAGCTAATGCAATGAAGCCATTCTTTGATTGCAGGGCAGTTGTGTGATGTCACAGTTGAAATGATGTGCATACACAAAACTTTTTTTTTTCAAGAAAGCCTTGCTAGTAGAAAGTGAGTACTGTGCAAAGCAGTTAAATGACATGTTGCATATTAGAAGGTACACTGTACTGACTGGAATGAATTGTATGCATTTTTGTTTGTGTAAAAAAGTTTAATGAGTAATATAGTGTATTATACCATGACCCCCCATTAATATTCCAAAACGTGCACGCTAATTGGCCAGCGTGCACGTTGTAAATCGACTTATACTAATGGAAAAAGGTAAGTCTCTTTTAAAACACTGTCTCGCTATGTTAAAAGAGTTTAACATAGCGACACAGGTTTAAAAAAAGCAACGGAGATCTCCGTTGCTTATTTTAAAGCTGTCTCGCTATGTTAAACCCATTTAACATAGCGAGACAGGTTTAAAAAAAAAAGCAACGGAGAAAGCAAGATCCCTCCCACATCCCAAAGACATGCAGTAGGTGAATTGGACACTCTAAATTGGCCCTAGGTGTGAGTGTGTGCATGTGTGCATTCTGTGGAAGGTTGGGTGCCCGACTGGCAACTCGACACTGTAAAACTCCACTGCCAATCATGAGTGGACGGATGATCCGCTGTTGCGACCCCTAACCGGGAAAAGCCGAAAGAAGAAGAAGTATCAGTCTTCTTACCTGTGGAGCACTTTTTTTCAGTGACTTTGTGAGTGTTCCTCTCTGGCTAGTTTTAGACATGCTCTAAAGACTTATCTGTTTGACTTCAACATATAATGCGGTGGACTAATTTTAAGTTCATCCAGTTTATGTTTTATAGCTTTCGTCTTTACTGTTAATACTGTATTTATGGTTAAAGTTTACTTCATTAACAAGTTTATGTACTCTCTTTTCTTACTGTCTTCTTGTGTTTGTATTGGTGCTTTCCAAAAAGCACCTAAATAAACTTGAATAATGAATTTGAAATCCATTATTAAATGATTATGTGTTATTTCAATTATTTATATAATTCAGTCATGGGCATTGTGCTACAATGCAGTTAGTAAGTTTAGAACTTGTAAGGTTCAATCATATATAGTAGATCCTATTGCTAAACACTCGTTTTTAAGTTTTATGACAATAAACATAGACAGTTTACTTTTTTAAGGGGACTGAGCATGAACAATTAAACCTCTGGAACTAAAAGCAATGTTTGCTGACATGAATTGCTATGTTCCATGTTTTTTACCTATTTTTAAATACATCCAATCAAAAGGTTGTATTGAATGTTGGATGCATACCTTTCAGCTGTCCCTGATTTTGCATCATATTTTTCCCTGTTCCTCATAAAATATTTGATTTTCTGGCAAAACACCAAGGATTACAGTCAGTGAATAATACCAGTAATTGGAGTTTCAGCCCTTTTATTGTTTAGTGTTGTTAGTCATGTCAGACATGATTAAGTCTTCTGTCATAATTATCCTGTTCCAGGTTATTATCTCTTCCTACTGTGTTTTTTAAACAGATTAAAATGCATATCAAAACAAAATGGTATTACATTTGTTTTATTGCACACAGATGTTTTTCCTTAGGTGGAATTGATGCGTGTACCTTTGAAAACATAAAAAACAATACATAAATTAAACAGGGTCACAGTTTTTATCTGTTAAATGCAGATGACTACCTTCTGGCACAGATCACAACATAATATGGACTTCATTGCATCCTGGAAATGATAGGAAATAAAAACACATGCATACACACACACACACACACACACACACACACACACACACACACACACTCACACAAAACGCAGACAAAAAATAAGAAATAAAACAATAATTACTTGACATGTTGAAAACAAGTTAACAGTGTGTAAGTAATTGTAGCAGAAAATGCAATGAAAGCTGCTATACCAGGAAAGGGTGGCATTTTTAGTGCTAAAACATCTGATATTAGGAGGGTGAGTGTCATCATAGACCTATTGTAGGACTTGCTTTTAAATGCTACAGCTTGCATGAGTTATGATGCTGGGTTATCAAATGTGGCAAGGGGGTGTCTATGGTGTAAGTTTTAAAGTACATTTGAGATGACAATGCTTTGAAAATCTGCTCATAGTAACAAAATCTTCCTGATCTGGTAAATGATTATTTACTTACTTGGTAAATGTGCTTGAATTATCCCATCTTCACAGCTGTAGTCACTAACAAACTGAATAAGAAATATAAAGAGAGTATAGAGATACAACTAATAAATTTCTTCCCAAGGAGTCTCTCTCTAGTTTTGTGTGTGTGTTTGTGTGTCTGTGTGTGTGTGTCTGTGCGTGTGTGCGTGTGTGTGTGTGTGTGTGTGTGTGTGTGTGTGTGTGTGTGTGTGTGTGTGTGTGTGTGTGCTTATGTGCATGTACGTGTGTGTATCTGTATGGGAATGTGCCCCTGTGTAAGTGCATGCGGTGTGTCTGTGTGTGTGTGTGTGTGTGTGTGTGTGTGTGTGTGTGTGTGTGTGTGTGTGTGTGTGTGTGTGTGTGTTGTTTGTTCATTGTCTTTCATCCTTTCAATGCTGGGTTGGCCTCCATTTCCCTTAGAATCCAGAATTGTATTAACTGTGTAATTTAAGAATGAATGATTTGATAAAACAAATATTTTATTTTACTTTATTTATTTTATTTTACATTTGTTAACCGGGCTAGTCTGACTGGATATATTTCCATTTTCAGCAGAGGCCCGGGGAGAAAAGCTCCACATATGGACATAAGAGATTTATAATGAGTACAAATAACAGGTTACAGACTTGTAGCACTTCAACAAATGCATCTTGATTACAAAAAAGAAGGCGACTGAAAAATTTCAAGATAAAACTAAAATACATTATATTAAACATCATTACAACTTCTAAAATCCAAGAAAATAATAAGAAAGACCAGGGAAAAAGAACTAAAACATTGAAACCTAAAACTAGATTACAAAGGATTAAACTACCTAGACTATCTAAATAATATCATCTTTAGCATTATTACATATTGTAACATGAGAAGAGAGAGTATAGGTTCAGGAGTTAGCAAAAAAAAGCAGTAGAAGGACAGTGCAGAGTTGAAAAAGATATAAGCTTCCTGGGAATAGAGTCAGAGACACAAGGAATAGGATTTGTGAAGAGAAGGAGGCAAGGTAGTGATGGCCAGTTAAGGGGAGGGAAAAGGGGCGTAAGAAAAGGGAGAGAAGAGAGTGGTAGGTAAGGAATTAACATTTAATCAGGATTTGAACAGGGACACATCCAGTGGCTTTTCAGGTAGATTCTAAGTTTTTGTTTAAACAAAATAGTGGATGCCATGGAAGTAAGTTCGGTAGGAAGTTGATTCCAGTGTTTACCCAAGGCATTTGAGAAGAGGGAGTCACCAGCTAGGTTATTAGATTTTGTTAAGGAAACTAGCAGTTTGTTTGATGAGCGGAGGGAGTTTAGATTAGAATATGTGGTTAAGAGGTTAGAAAGTGCAGGTGTATTTTGACTTTGGTAGAGAGCTCTATGGACAACTGTAAGTTGGGAAAGAAGTAGCATGTTAGACAGTTCAAGCCAGTTAAGTTGCTGCAGATTCAAACAGTGATGTGTTCTAAAAGGCTTACCAGTAACAAATCTAGCTATGTTATTGTAGGTGGTTGACAGTTTGTGAAGATTGTTTTTTTTGAGGTTAGTGTAGATTGGTGAGGCATAGAGAAGATTAGAAATGAGATGAGAGTGGGCAAGAGTATCTTTGGCTGGGGAGGTTAAGAAAGTCCTAATTCTATAGAGAGAGCCGAGTTTCCTGTTTACATTTTTAATGGTATTATTAATGTGACAGTCAAAGGTAAGGTTGTTGTCAATTGTGACACCTAGCAGTTTGGTAGTAGGGTCAGGTGATATAATGGTTCCATTATTAGATAAGATAGTGAAATCTAGTGCAGGGGATCTGTTAGTAGGCTTAAAAAGTAGGAGTTTGGTTTTTTTTGCGTTAAGGAGTAGGCAAAGTTTTAAGAACCAAGTTTCGACTTTGGAGAATATATCTTGAGTATTAGTTTGCAGTTCAGCAATGGATTTAGCAGAGCAAATTAGTGTGGAGTCATCAGCGTATTGTATGCATGTAGCCTGGGGAATAGCTGCTTGTAGGTCATTTATAAAGAGGGAGAAAAGAAGAGGTCCAAGGATAGAGCCTTGGGGGACCCCAAGAGAGATAGGTAGAAGAGATGATAGTTTCTTATCCCAGAGAACGGCTTGTTTCCTATTAGAGAGATAGGAACTGAACCAGTGGACAGCTTTAGATTCTAAGGAAAGAGATTTGAGAATTTGTATGAGGAGAGAGTGATTAACCATGTCAAAGGCTTTGGATAGGTCGATAAAGAGAGCTGAAGACAGGATGTTATTATTACGATTCTTGTTAATAAGGTCAGTAAAGGAGAGGAGAGCGGTGGTTGTGCTATGAAAAGGCCTAAAGCCATGTTGGCAAGTAGTAAGAATGTTGTTTTTTATTAGGTGGTTCATTAACTGCTGGTGAACACATTTTTCCATGATCTTAGCGAGTGGGGACAAGAGAGCTATGGGTCTGTAGTTAGAATAATCATAAGAGTTACCTCCTTTTTGTAAGGGTATGATGTGTGAGATTTTCCAGATGTCAGGTATGGTTTCTTCACTTATAGTTCTATTAATGAGAATAGATATGGGATAGGCTATTTCGGAGGCTGCTTTTTGAAGGAATTCAGATGGAAGTTGGTCTGCTGAGGGGGAGCATGGTTTGAGTTTATGGATACATTTCTGTATAAAGGAGGTAGAGATGGGTAGTAGCCTAAAGGTTGGTAGTTTGAGGGATACAAGGTCAGGGATGTTAGTGTTGTCACTAGAGAGATGAGAGGCCAAGGCATTAATATTGTCAGTAAAGAAAGAGTTGAAAGTATTGGCTATATCAAGGGCGGAATTCTTTTCAGACCCAGATGGGGATGGAGTGGAAGTCTGTCCAGGGTGAAGAAGTCTATTTAGGGTTGACCAGAATTTTTGAGGGTTGTTGTGATTAGCTTGCTGGAGGTTACTAAAATAACTCCTTTTATCAGCGAAGATGGCTTTTTTGGTACTGTTTCTTAGGTGCCTGAAAGTCTGTTGGTCTATAGGAGATTTGCTAGTTCGCCATTTTTTCCAAGCTTTATTTCTAAGTAACATTTTTTGTCTTGTATCATTAGATAGCCAAGGGGCAGGTTTAGATTTAATTCGGATGGAACGTTTTGGAGCATGGTTATCTAGAATTGTTAGGAATGTGGTGTTAAAGTATAGGACAGCTTCTTCAAGAGGCAGTGTCTTTACTGGGTTCCAGTTACAGGCATTTAGTTCAGTTTTAAATTGAATAGTGTTGAAATGTTTGAGATTGCGTAGGGTTCTAAAGATTGGAGTATTGTAAGGGTCATTTTTCTGTCTTATAATATAAGTTAAATTGTGATCACTAAAGTCATCAGGTAATGTTCCAGACTTATATTTTAGTACAGGTTTATTCACGAGAATCCAATCAATAATACTTTCTTTGTTATTAGGTTTGTTTATCCTAGTAGGGGTGTTTATTGTCTGTGTAAAGCCATGGAGGTTGATATGAGAGGTTGGGTTATTAGTGTTAAAAGAGGTCCAGTCTAGGTTAAGGTCTCCTAGTATTATGGTTTCTTGTGGGTGGGTGGAAGTGGTCCAACTGAGGATATTTTCTAAGGTAGTAACGTTGTTGCCTGGTGGTAGATAAATACAGATAATATAGATAGGTTTTTTAGGGTTAAGTTGAAGCTTTGAGATAAGAAGTTCAGACTTGCTAATGTCCAGGTTGTCAAAGGGTACTAATGTTACATTGAGTTCATTTTTGAATAAAAGAGCTACTCCTCCGCCTTTTTTAGTTTTGCGGTCGAGTCTTAAGATGTTGTAACCTGGGGGAGTGATTTCATTGTCTGTAGTGAAGGGTTTTAACCAGGTTTCAGTTAAACAGAGAATATCAGAGGAGTGGTGTTCGAGAAGGGAGTGGAGATGGGTGATTTTGTTATTGACACTTCGTATGTTAAGATGCCCTATGAGTAGGGTATTAGTGTTGGAGGTTGGTAGTAGTGGGGAAGAGTTTGGTGTGGTTGGTATAATGTCTGATGAAGTAGGGAAGGGCCCTGGGTTTGGGTGAATGTCCCCATCTGCCAAGGTAGAGTGGGTATGTTCAAGGTAAGCTTTGTTAGACAAGTTCAGTAAGTATTTTAGTTTCTTAAGCATGAGATTTTGAACTTTAATATGAGATAGCCTGTGATATTTAGCTAGGAAATAAATTAATACAATAAAAATCTGTTTTGTAGTTCTGAGCTGTGTTGTAAAAAAAAATAAGCTATAGAGCCATTTCATTTCTGGAAGCTAGAATATATACCATGAGGGATTTTCAAAATATAACATTTTATATGATATTGTGATGTAGTGTTTTTATCTTTTTGGTTAACTTTTTATGGTAAGCTATGTAAAACTGCAGTAGAATCTTTTTTGAAAGATCTTGTATATATTTTTTCATCCCTTATTTGTCTTCCATGCAATCCTGTATGTGAGGAACGTCCAAGACTAAATAAATGTTTAGCAAATTATGTCTTCACTATAGCATAGTGTGATAAAACATCTTCACCACAGACACATAGTAATCAAGATCTGTGTTTAATTTATTGAAAATTATTGATAAATGTATTAAATTTCAGTTTTAGTGAAGATGAGGTGCGAGCTTCAACATGAATACTGTCACTTTATCAGTGGTATCCTGGAAATTTCATTATAAGCTATTCTGCCTGAACTAGGCAACAAACACAAATCATAGGTGGAGACTTTAGCCTAAATTTCTCCCAGCCCATGGCAGATAGCAGTGCATCACCACCTTAAGTTTGGAGAAAATGATAGCCATGCGCATTTGACCAAAACCAGCTGTTAACAATGATAAACTTTTGACTGGATGTTAACAGAAAACCCACAAAAAATAATTTAATCTAACAATACAGCTTTCCAGAAACATTAGTAGAATTAGTGCAGGCTATGCTCAAACACCCAATGACTCAAGTACGAACAGTGATTGGTCTCACAAAGGGGTTCCCAGTGGGAATGGATATAATCAGCTCTGAGCCCACTTCTGTTCGTATTGGTGACGCAATACATTAGCAAATATGTTGGAGGGAACAGATCAACAAAGTTGCTATATGCAGACAATGTGGCATTACAGGCCGACTCTGAACAAGAACTTCAGCAAAGGACAGGGGAATGGAATGCAAAACTGAAGGCACATGGGATGAAACTGAGCACAGATAAGGCAGTTGTAATGGCAGCAAATGGGGGAAGTCAGAAGAAGCTAAGAACTGGGATAGAAGGGAAAATGGTGTAACAGGTTAACAGCTTCAACTATCTGGGAGGGGTGGTTGAGGAGAATGGAGGTCTGAATAAAGAGGTTAAAGCTAGAATGATAGGGGCTGCAGCCAAGGGAGCCCGCAGGATTTTTTAAGGGGGGGGGTGCAAACCCAGAGCCCCGCCCACACAGCTCCCCCTGCCCACACAGCCCCACCCACTCAGCCATTCCAGTGTCCCATTACTTGGCTATTTCTCCCCATTTGCCATAGACACTGTTCAAATCTCTCGGTGTGCATACTGTTTTATGCTTTACTTCTACAATGATTACAGATATTTGGATTTCATTTACAACTTTTATTTCAAATTTTATAGCACAAACACTGATAGACATTTACTAAACCTAAACAAAGCAATAGTCTTACAGTGAAAACAGACTTAGCATTAAAACGTCACTACGTTTGAAACCCACATTCACTGAAACAGCATTGAAACCCACATTCAAAGAAAATGCATTTGGCCAGTGGCGGGGTAAATTTACCTTTGGGCTGTTTTCAAATCATAGGCTCCTAGCACACATTTTTAGAATCATGAAAAAGTTCTTTGATTCACCTTCCTGACTGTATTAATTATATTATATAATAATTGAATGATATCCCTTGTATAATACAACACCACTTGTTACAGTGTGTTTTAAATTTATAGTTCTGAACATTTTTCCTTTAAGCAATGAAACAAATCATATGAACCAATAATGACAACCTGCCCAATTCAGAACATTTCAACCATAAAGGGCCACTCAAACTTCTGTCATACAATCCAACAATATCAATCAATACGCAAAATCTCTGCAGAAGTATAAATCATCTGAATAATTCCACATTAAAGAGATCTGAAACCAATGAAGAGGTTGTTGCTAGAAAACAACTTTATATTTCAGTGTTTCATTTACAAATTCAGTGCCTGTTGCCCTTGAAGAATAAATTGCCTATGTTACATTAAAAGAAATGGTAAGCTGGTATATTGCAATAGGGAATTGGTGGCAAGCTGAAAAACAGGTTCATAGTTATTAGGGGTCTCATCCAAAGGAGAACATACTAAGGACTGCACTTGTTAGAGTGTGCTTTAAAATTTATATTTTTTGAACATTTTTCCAGTAAGCAATGAAACAAAACATATGAACCAGTAATGACAAACTGCCCAGTTCAGAACATCTCAACCATAAAAGGCCACACAAACTTCTGTCATTACAATCCACCAATATTGGTCAGTATGCATAATCTCTTCAGAAGTAAGTCATCTAAATAATTCAACATTAAAAAGATCTCAAACTAATGAAAAGATTGTTGCTATAAAACAACTTCTATTTCAGTGTTTCATCTACAAATTCAGTGCCTGTTGCCCTTGAAGAATAAATTGCCTATGCTACATTAAAAGAAATGGTAACCTGGTGTATTACAATAGGGAATGGGTGATAATCTGCAAAAGAAGTTCAAAGTTACTAGGGGTCTCATCCAACGGAGGAGATACTAAGGACTGCAGTACCCTACCCGTTTAAAATACAAATTTACATGCTGTGGGAGTAGAAGCTAAAGCCCTCTGTATCAAGACGCAAGTATGCAACCTGCTGTGCTACTAACAATGCTTTAAAATTCTATACCACAATAGTGATAACATTTGCTAAACAAAACAGTTGCACATTTTAAACAGACTTAGCATGAGCAGCAGTAAACTTCTCTTCCCTTGAAGCTCACAATTCATTGAAAATGCACTTGAAAATAAATTCTACCAGCTAACTCTAGGTCATTTCACTCTCTCACACATACACACACACACACACACACACACACACACACACACACACACACACACACACACACACACACACAGCAGTGCAAAGCCTCTGTGTGGCATTGTTTTTTTAGCAACTGAAACATGATGGGAAAACACTGACCCTCATCTGGGAATTGAAACCTGGCTCACCTGAATTCTGTGCAATCGTCTGATAGGAAGAATCCAACAGATAACATTTAGGTTATTTTATGGACAAGGGTTAGTGTTTTCTTTTTCACCTCACAGTTGCTACAAAGCATTGCAATGCAGAGGATATGTACAGTACATCATGTAGACGTAGGTACTTTGAAGTAAACATGCATACCAGTGAGACACAATTATATAATTAAATTTACCATAACACTCACTGGTGAAAATCAGTAAATTAATACAATCTGCAAGACAGAGACAGAAATATTATTGAGTTTAAAAAAAAAAAAACTATAATTTTAATACAACTGTTAGGATATATGTACATTACTTGTCAACTCCTTCAGATATAATTTTGTACTGTGATTCCAAAAGATAAAAACATTAACTTTTTCTGTAATAGCATCAACAACCACCCAAAAAAACACACACAAAGAAAAATGTATCTAGAAATAAGATGATTATCCAGCAGCATATCATAATCATAGCATTCTCTTTCATTTATTCTTATTCTCTCTTTCATTTATTCTTATTCTCTCTTTCATATCCGCTCTCTCCTCCTTATTCTCCCCCTCTTGTGAATCCTCTCTGTCTACCTCTGTCATTCATTCTCTCTCTTGTATGTTGTCCCTCTCTCATTCATTCTTGCACCCTCTGCTCCTTTTATCCTCTCTCTCTCCCTCTCTTATTCATTCTCTCTTCTTCTCGAATTCATTGTCTTCCTCTCTGTCTCTCATATCTTCTCTCTCATCCATCCTCTCCCTCTCATTCATTTTCTCCCTCTCCCTCCCTCTCTCATTCATTCTCACTTTATCTCTGGTATCCTCTCTCTCTAAATCATTCTCTATCGCTCCTGTATCCTCTCCTTCCCTCATTCATTCATTCATGTATCCTTTTTCTCCCTCTCTCTTTCATTTTCTCCCTCTTTCTTTCTCTCTCCTTCTCTCATTCATTTACTCACAAACAAAAAGTTACAAGCACTCGCGACACTAAAATAATCCAGCTACAATTTACAGCAGAATAAATAATCTTAGGGTCCTTTAAGCAGAAGACTAAATGGTCAGCTAAAACAAATAAAATATAGCAAGGACTGTAAAAACAGCTCTGACCAGCAAAATGGTACAGTTTGGTAGCCTAAGGCAATCAACAGAAGTTCAAACAATGAAGGGGACAGCTCTGCATTTGCAACTTATTCCAAGAACCAACTAATTAAAACAGATGCAGAACGCTAATGTCCAACTATTGCAGCACACCCCATTCCATTGCTATTTACTTTGGAAACTGAAAATGGCAGTGTTCTTTTCTTTGCTAGCTGAACTCCCCCAATTTACACAAAAACAATCTGATCACTGAGAGCACTACTACAATGATACCCAAAGCAAAAGCATTACTTGAAGTAAGCTGAAGCTGAAGGACTTAACGTGCACCTGAAGCCATAATCTAAGAAGATGCTTGACAATAGGCAGAATGCCTGCAAACTCCTTCAAGAAAATACATATGTCAGGAAACAGAAAAGTGTTAAAACAGTGCCTACGGCTGAAATGGCATCCAATAGCTTACCTGAAGGAAAAAAAAAACTGTTTGTTCGCGGGCCAAGCAGAAGAAAAGAAGAATTAAACCGGGAACATGCTCGTACGATTTGACAAACCAGTGTGGATCTCTAACAGCGATCCGTGCATACATTTCCCACCACCAAAAACACAGAAAAACACCTTTTGGCATTTCAAATGTAAATGTGAAAAATAAAAAATAAAAATACTGCTTTAATTGTTCCCCATTTTTTAAACGCAACTGTAGAACATTTATTGTTGCCTAATTCCAGCTTCCTGATAGCTCGCTTGATTACCCTGACAAGTTCAACCAAATAAACGTAACCAGTGCCCACCCTTCCTTGCTTAAGGAGCAAGAGATGGCAGAAATCTGACAGTAACTTGGCTTGACACTGACACAGCTACATACTACAAGATACTAGGGCCAAGGTGGGAAGCTACTGACACTTGTCTCAAGTGCACTGCTTTCACGTTTGGCGCCAAGCTTAAAGCTGATATTGATTATAAAAAAAAAATACCAGGAGCTTCTTTTTTGTGTGACTGTGATCAAGTTAATGTACCTTAAATGCTGTAAACACCACCACCACATGGATCCAATAATGTGAGCTAAAAGACGTCTTTCTGGTCACAAAAATCTTTCCTTCAATCTCCATACTACCACTGTTAATCTGGATAACTCTCCTCAACTGTCAACGATTGGAAACGGGAACTGAGGGCTGAGGCTCATCATGTGATTGCAACCTCCAATAGCATCTCCAGGCTCCAAACCAACGAATGATGCAGCTTACACACAAAAAAAAAAGAGTAAGTTGAACTCGAAAAATGTACAGGTTTGCCAGTACATTTTTCGATTTCAACAAATCATCACAGATAAAGTAAGAAAATCCAGGGGGGTGCAAGTGCACCCCCTTGCACCTGCCTGCAGACACCCTTGGCTGCAGCCAAATGGTACAAGTATCAAGATCAACATATAACAGACGAATGCCAAAGAATCTGAAAAGTAAGGTGTATAAAAAAGTGGTGCAGCCAGTACTACCATATGGTACAGAAACCTGGGCAGTAAAGGCAGAGCAGCTGAGGACGTTCGAGGTGCTGGACATGAAGTGTCTGAGATGTGTGGTGGGATGCACAATGTGGGACAGACAAAGAAATGGGAACATCAGAGCAGAAGCCAAAGTAGCTCTAACTGCAGAGAAAGTCAAACTGAACAGATTACAGTGGTTCTGGCACGTGAGAAAAGTAGACAGTCTGGTGAAGAAGATTTGGGACAGGCAAGAAGAAGGCAATTGTAAACAAGGACTTCCAATGTGGATAGATTATGTGAGGGAAGACCTGCGACAGTCAGGCATGAGTGTTGAGGAAGGCAGGAGAGTGCAGTGAATAGAGAGAGATGACGACAGTTGACACGGCACCCCAATCCCATGTTGAAAATGGGAAAAAGGGTGGGGATGATGATAATGACATCTTCTGCTCTTAGGAGCATTGTCCGGCCAGTATGACAAGCAAAGTGGAAGTTACCCCTTACTTCCATAATTAAGCAAACTAAAGCCAGTGTATCAGGATTACAATCCCACTACTTCATTAGACAGTCTAACTTCATAGCTAGTGTACTTAAAATGCAAGTACTACCTTTTGCTTCTTGCCAGTTTGTATGTAATTGACAACTATTTTCAATCAGGACCACCTGAAGTATAGACATCGTCATCTTTGACAAGACACCTGTAATAAGACTATAGCAGGCTGTCTACCAAAGGTTCATTTAGACATATGTTAGTAGTAGGCTAATGGCTGTGGGTCTTTTAAGCATAGCCAGTTATCCCATTTGATGCTTAAAATAAACTTACACCATTGGAGTTTAGCTTCACCTAACCCTTTCCAAGATCTGTATTTACATAATAGTCCACTGATAATTAGGGTCTATATTAGATCACCGAACACTTAAAAAAGCGAACGGTGATTAATCGACCCTATGTAAGTCAAAGCTTACAATTTCAAACTGTCAGAACAGCGATTTTTTTCCTTAGGAAAAAAATCGCTATTCCAACAAAAAAAAAAAAAAAAAAAAAACCTTTAAACATTACATTAAGTGGGGGGGGGGGCTTCACCCCCCCCCCCTATTTAAATATACCAACTCCGAGACCGCACTACAATGCCGAAAACGGCAAAGTAACAAAGCAGCCAAGTGAATTCTCGCTTGAAAGCCACTTCGATAGTTTGCCGTTTCAGGCTTTTGAGTTCGACTAGGACGCATTCGAAAGAATGCGTCTTCGGTCTTCTAATAGGGAACTGATAATTACTAGATCAAAACAATATAATTTGGACCATACCTCTCAACTGTACAGATTTTTTCAGAATGTACAGATTTTTGCCTCATATTTTTGGTCCGTTCCTCATAAAACCTGTGGATTTCTGGAAAATCAGTGAGGATTAAAGTCACTAAATAATAACAGAAATTTGAGTTTCAGACTTCAAAACTTCCATAAAATGCATGCTAATGTAAAATCTGTTTTCCTATCAACTTTCTAAGTTTATAGGAACAATATTTAAAATCTCTATTTTTGGACCTTTGTCCAGATTTTTTGCACTGAGATTGAGAGGTATGATTTGGTGGGGATGCCTGTTTTGGGATAAAGCATTTAGGAGCTGCCTCTGTCCATTAGTAGTACAGGTGGAGTCCAGGGGTAAATTAGTTATTACCCATTCATTGATCCAAGCTTCACTTAAATGTGGTCAAGGATGAGCTTTGTTTTTCAAGGAGTGGAAGTCTGTTACAGAGCAAGAATATCTTCTGTGAGATATGAATGTCCCTCCAAATTGTTCTGTTAATGTTGGAAAAGAGGTTTTGGTACCTGAAACTAGTATTTATGATAAGATTTTATTTGCACATGTGAAGTCCATCAGTAATGGATCAGAGGATGGTTTGTATGTTAGACACAGGTCACTTCTTAGCAGTCTGTAAGATATTTAATATAGCAATAGAGTTCTGAGGCAGTCCATGTAGGATGTATTCTTTAAGCCTTGTATCCTTTTTGCAAGGTGTCTCTGTGGACATTACAATTGGTGCATGTGCCTGGACAGATACATGCCAAGAGGGGCTTTCTAGTCAATGATTGGCCTAATGAGGGCTGAGCAAAGGTGTACAATGACATCCCTGGATCAAGAAGCAATCTCCTTGTTTATGAACTGTGCAATATAGAATGACTTCCTTACTGCAGTGGACATGTGATAATCAAAAGTTAGGGCACTGTCCATATATATTGCCAAATCCTGAACTACTGGGTCAATGCAGGGGTGTGATGCCAATATAGTAGTTCTCTGGCATGAGATCATACTTTTTTTGGCATTTAGTTTTAGTTCCTTGAGTCTGGCACCAGTTATTTGTCCTGGTAGGATGCCTGCTTCTAGCTTACAGTCATCTACAAGCTTAGTTAGTCAGAGCCCTTTGAGATGAGCTGTTACTTCTGGGAAAAGATGCCAAACAGAAGGGGTTTTAGCACCAAATACTGAGGAATGCCACTGGTGACTGGTCTTTCGGTGGAGATAACTTCCCCTATTTTGATCTCCTGTATCCTATATGTGAGTCAGTTGGCAGTCCAGTGGGTGATAAAGGGGTTTATTTAAAGTTTATTAAGCTTTTCTACTAAGCCTTGTCAAGGTTGAGGCAGGCAGTGTGTCTCATTTTATCTTTTCAATTGCTTCGATAACCTTTCCAAAAAATGACCACCAGGTCAACTAAGCATGGCCTGCCTTTGATAAATCCAAACTGAGATGGTCCAGTGCTTGGAGATACCCTACGATTTTATTAATTAGTTTTATGATAACTCTTCCCATGCCTTTGCATATGAGGCTGGTCAGACGTATGGATCTGTCACTGCCTGAGTCCATGGAAAGTCCTCTTTTATGCAGGGGTATAATTGTTGCACTTCTCCATTCAATTGGAGCAGAACCAGTAAGGAGGCTAAGGTTAAACAGTGTTGTTAAGGATGTGACTAAATTGTGCTTCATGTTATACAGCATGTATCTTTGGATACTGTCAGGGTCCACTGGTACTATATTTTTTGCTTTTGATAGCATTTTGCCATATGTGACTGCTTTCAGATATTTCATGTGAGATAGATGGGGTGAAGAGATAGATAAAGTTTGATCTGAATTTATCTACTGGTAGATTAGCTACAGCTCAAGCATCAATGCAGGTAACGTTGTTTACAACATCTCAGCGCAGTTATGTAGTGCACCCGAGATTACAAACCTAACTAAAAAAGATCTTGTGATTGTCCTTTGCTTGGGTGGCTATTTTAACCCTACACTTTGCTTTATTAGATTTAATTAAGCACCTGAGTTTTTTTTTATTTAATAATGAGGGCACTATCATATATGTATTGCGCTTATTACTTTTAGCCAATAATATTGTCCTTTTATTGTAAATCTTGTGTTATTAAAGTTCTGACTGGGGTGCTGTTTTTGTGGCCTGACCTTTGCTTGTTCCTACCAGGTACACCCACATTTAAGCAGCTGTTTACATGCGGTTATCACTTAGTGGTGTATGTTTCCACATATTCATTTGAGTTAACTAGGTATGGTGGGGATTTGAAGCTTTCTAATATACCACCTAAGACTAGGTAGTTTGTCTCAGAGAAATGTTTAAAGGTACCAGGGGTGCAACTGATTCCTGAATTCAGTTTTATTTCAGATGATGAGATGCCTATATGGTCAGACCTAGCAGGTGATGAAGATGTGCAAGGGATGGTGCAAGATGCCCCATACTAGAAAGGACAAGGTCTAAAGTGTTAGTCCCCCTAGTGGGTAGTTGTTCCAGGGCATTTGTATTGACAAAGTCCAAGAATCTCTGTGCTGGTGCACCAGTGGTGATATAGGTATCTCAGTCTATAGTTGGATAGTTTAGACCACCCATAAACATGGCATTGGATTTAATATTAAGTAGCTTTAGTTCATGTAGATAGACATTATGGCTTTCTTGGATCATAGAGGGAGTTCTATAGCTAGCTAATATATGGTACAGGACCTTTCTGTTGGTGATTTGGACACGATGAAGGTTTAGTGCATCATATTGTTTAACCAGCCTTGATTTAAGTCTCTTCTGAATAAAGATTTACAGACCTCCACATTTCTCCCCTCCTGTACAAAGGCTGTTCTAAAGGTGTGGAAGACACTGTACAGCTGTTGTACTCTCTGCTGTTTAAACCAGTCACTAAGCAGATGTTTACTTCCTCCTTCCAGGGTGAGGAAGACTAGTAGAGAGCACAGTTTCTTGTCTAGGTTCCAAGAATTGATTAGTAACACCTTCATATTTTCCTTTGTTTGTTTCAATATATTGGCAGGTATATCTGGTTGACTTGCAGAACAACAAAGGGCATTTTAGGGGGTGGATAATGTCTTAGTCAATATTCAAAAGACTAAAAGGGACAGGCTCAGGCCATCACTAGCAAAGAAGCATGGACTGTCGAGTATATCCACCCAGGCTGAAAAATATTGGACCCCATTTGAGTGATACCAAAAACTAAGCCAATTAATGAACTCAGGTATTTTTGGCTCATATTGTGGCATCATCCTTGGAGAATGTTAGGCTCATACCTGCCTGGGACACATAGTCTGAGAGCTTCATCATATCTGCCTTTACATAGTCAAAGTAAATACATCTCAAGTCATTGACATTTACACATACTATGAGAGTCATATCAGTACTTGTTTTTCAAAGACTTTAGGTGCATGTTTGATCTAATGGATCCTGGCACCAGATGGACAACTAACTGTTTCTTGTTTTTTTGCTCAGCCTGGTAAGTGGCACACCTCTTAGCCTCACAATGGAGCTGCCTATAATTAGAATGTTTAGCATACATCTCAATTGTCTAAATTTTCTCAGAATGTCCAGACTTTTGCCTCATATATTTATCCTGTTCATTAAAAAAATTGTGGTTATCTAGGAAATCACAGAGGACTGGAGTAACTTAGTAATGACATAAGTTTGAGATTCAGACTTTCCTATCCTTCAGAATATCCATGCTAATGCAAAACTTGTAATTCTTTTTTTAGGTTTATGTTTATTAGAGAAATATTTACATTTTATCACTGATTTTGGGCTTTTGCCCACCCCCACATTATTTTTGACTGTATCCTGATTTCTCAACATAGAGGTTGAGAGGTATGTTTTGTTTAGTGGCTATATGTATAGATAGATATATATATATATATATATATATATATATATATATATGGGATCCGTACAGATCCCCGACGGCACTTTCTGCCGAAGCAGAAATCACCTAACATACATAACAGAAAGTGCTGTTCACCGAAGCAGCACTTTCAGTTATGTATGCTGGTTGTGCCAGTCGCACTACAGTGCGGTTAAAGGAGAATTCCCTTTTCCCCACTGTAGTGAGACCTCGGATTGAGAATATAAAAGTAGGAGGTGTGGAGGGGGGGGGGCAGGGGGTCTTGCCCCCTGCATAAAAGAAGATTTATTGTTTTGTTTTTTTTTTTAACGGACTTTAACGAAAGCGCTTTTCCAGTGAAAGTGCTTTCGTTAAAGTGCTTTTGGTTATTGTGGATTTGGACGACTGAACTTTCGTTCAATAGTCCTAGATCCATATATATATATATATATATATATATATATATATATATATATATATATATATACACACACACACACACACACACACACACACACACACACACACACACACACACACACACATTTCTCACAACCTGTGCTATGCTATCTGAATAAAAAGTGATCATTAAAAAGCATGAGGCAATTCTTACACCCTCTCAAGATACCCATCTCAATCAGGCTGGCTACTGAAGTTGTGGAGAAGTGCTTGCCTGTGGTTTAGACAGGAATGATTTAGGGGTTGGGGGGACTATAACTGTTTGAGCTGGGTTGTTGTTTGAATGCAGAGGTTAGTTTAGGTAAATTTATTAATGATCAGCAAGGGGGATGACTAATTCCTTATGCTGGGAACTACAAATATCCTAGGCAGGCTTTACTGCAGCTCAGGGTGTGATTATCTCTCTGAGCGCAGGTTACATTTCATAGATTCAGAAGGTTTCCTATAGAGAAAAAGACATTAGTACAGCCTACCCACTCATAGCCGGCCTTAGGCATAGGCCAACTAGATGGCCGCCTAGGGAACCGATCTAGCAGGGGCGCTTTTCCAGTATTTATTTTGTGTAGGTAGACCAGGATGGGGATACAGGGTAGTGTGGTGGTAGGTGCTCCTGAGACCCACTGTAGACCGAGTCCAACAACGACAGAGCACAGCTCAGCTCCTCCCACCATTTTAATGATAAATCTCACAGTTCGAGGCTTTCCCCATTTCTCAGAGTCTTTAGAAAAAGACCCTAGGGAAGATCAGCTCTGCACAGGTTATAGGAGACAAGCTAGAAAAATAATCAATCCAAAAAAGCCAATAAATCTACTCAATGGAGTGGAGCTCTGCAAGTCAGAACCTATAGCAAAGCACAGTTCTCTCTCCAGTGTGACTCTGTACTACAGGTTTATGGTCCCAGGTATGCTAGAAATTCAGGAATTTAAATTTTATAATTGAAGGGCAGGAGAATTTGTGGTTTCTGTAGCAACCAGGTGGTAGCAGTTAAAAAAGTACTTAATGGAACAGTGTTGGGGGTAGGGGGTGTAACAATGTAACAATCAAAGAGCAGAGGATCAACAGCAGATGTAACAAACAGAAAGCTCTGAAAATGCAGCTTAAACTTGCAAATAATAAACAGAATATCTAATGTTTTTAACAGAAAGCACAGTTCTCTCTCCAGTGTGACTCTGTACTACAGGTTTATGGTCCCAGGTATGCTAGAAATTCAGGAATTTAAATTTTATAATTGAAGGGCAGGAGAATTTGTGGTTTCTGTAGCAACCAGGTGGTAGCAGTTAAAAAAGTACTTAATGGAACAGTGTTGGGGGTAGGGGGTGTAACAATGAAAGAGCAGAGGATCAACAGCTGATGTAACAAACAGAAAGCTCTGAAAATGCAGCTTAAACTTGCAAATAATAAACAGAATATCTAATGTTTTTAACAGAATGTTACTATAAATAGTTTGGGCACAGAACCTGCAGCGAACTTACAATACCACCACTACTGCAAAATAAAACCAACCAGGCATACATTACAAATAAATTTAGTAATGGCAAAAATGCAGTGAAAGATATATGTAAATGTGTAAAAGAGGCACACATCCTGCAACATATCACAATTCACCCAGTACTGTGAATAGATCTATAACACTATGGCACCAGAATAAGCAGTAATTAGAAACAAGTAGCTTTTTTAGGTAAAAAAAACAAACAAAATAGCTTAAAAATACATAAAACAGCAAGACACAGGCAACTTGAAGTTTAATTGAAATATGAAGGAAAATAGAAATTGTAGCTTTTTCCTTTTCTTTCCAGTGAAAATTCTCACAGCTCAAAGCTTTCCATGCTTCAAAGAGAATTGAGTAAAAGAAAGTACAGTTGTGTAAATTAAGCTTACCATAACAACAGATGTTTGAATGATCACTGCTGCAGTGGCCTTAGCTATATGGGTTATAGCCTGCCAAAGATATAACAGACAGCCAGCTGTCAAAACTTCAGGGCACCTTCCACATGCCCAAACTGCCATGCAGCTTGAGTCGAGTTAACTAAAAGACAAGTTTGGATGTGAATCCCTTCAGAGCTTTCTTTCCAGCAGACAGAGGGAGGCTGAACCCTGAAAGAACAATGCTAGGAACAGCAAAAAATAAATATCCACACCCTGGCATGAAAACTCACCACAAACAAGGGGGATGGGGGCAAAAAGTGTCTACTACAGCACTGATCATTCAAGCATTTATTGTTATGGGAAGTTTTACTTACGCAACTGTACAATGTTCATCATATCTGATCATTGCTGCAATAGCTTTAGCTGTATGGGTAGATTACCCTAGCTTGCTACATTTCGGAGGTGGAAGGAGTAGAGTCCAAGAGCCCCTGGAGAATGGTCCTGGCAAAGCTTTGCCTTGACCTAGAGAAGGAATCGAGCTTATAGTGTTTTGTAAAATTATGTGGAGAGGACCAAGTAGCAGCTTCTAGAATACTTCTAGAATACAGCCCTTTTCAAAATGCCATAGATGAAGCCATGATCTAGTTACAGTGGGTCTTGACCCTGTCTGGAATTGTTTAACTATGGTAAGTATACAACCATTGACCTTATTATTGCTATGGTGCCTTAGGCAACCATTTGGAAACAGTCTGTTTTGACACAGGTTGTCCCTTCTTATTACCTTCACAAAAAATGAACAACTGATCTGATGATCTGAAAGATTTAGTTCTGTCAATATAGTACCTTTGTTGTTTGTGGACATCGAAGGTATGGAGTATCCTTTCTTCCTCATTTTTAGATTTAGGAAAAAAAAATTATAGTCTGGTTTAAAGTAAACTCTAATACCACTTTAGGCATAAAAGAAGGATAAGTTCTCAAAGAAACCACGTCCCTGTAAAAAAATAAGATAGGGATGACTCAGCATAAGAGCTTGCAACTCAGATACCCTTCTTGCAGAGGTCAGAGCAATCAATAAAACAGGTTTTTCATGTTAAGAACCTCAAGTCAGCCAAATTAAAAAATTAAAATCCTAAGGAGAGGCCACCAGTTTTCTTTGAGGCATCTTCTGCAAAATGACTTTCAAGAACATTGTGACATGAAACTGCATTGAAAAAGGAGGATCCATGGATAGACATGCTGAAATGGTGGTAAATGAACAGTGACAGAGGAATCAGAAAGGTCATAGGATAGTAACTCACACAAATATTGTAGAACCAGAGAAAAACTAGCACTGAATGGGTGCTGTTTATGTTGTTGGCACCAATTAGATCTCCTTTTCCATTTGTTAATATATGATTTTCTAGTAGCAGACTTTCTTGTCTCCATTAGTACCTGCGACATGTCCTCAGTAAACAAGTGCCTAAAAAAAATTAAGACCGTATCATCCAAGCAGTCAATTGAAGCTGATTGATGTCAGGGTGTATCAAACACCCCTGTGTTGTGTGAATAGATCCAGTCTGTCAGGATACTTGTGGTAATTGCCCCCAGTCATTTCCAAAAGAAGGAAGAATCACAGTTGGGCCAGAAGAGAGTCACCACAATAATCTTGAGGGATTCCTTCCGAATCTTCAGAAGTACACTGGATATTAGAGAAAAGTGTAGAAAAACATATAGGAACATTCCTGTCCAGGAAAAAGAAAAAGGATCCAGGACTTCTTGCATAGAGTCATAAATAGACTCTTGCCAGTTGATTGTTCAGAGAGGAGGCAAAGAGGTCTACTTGAGGAACTTCCACAGATGGATCAGATTTTGGAAGACCCCCTGATCTAGTTTCCAGCTTGTGTAAGAGATCTGTCACCAAAAAGAGAGATTTCTGACACTTTTGAAAAAGATTCTGCAAAGATGAGCAAGTCATGTAAATATGGAAAAATGTAGACAGCCTGTAGCCTGCAATGAGCTATGACTTGAGTAAACACTTTGTGAACACTCCTGGTGCAGTGGCTAGTCAAAGGGGTAAGGCAGAGAAATGTTAATGTAATCCAGACAGACAAAACCATATGAAACATCTAAAGTCTGAATGAATAGCGGTGTGATAATAAGCATCTTTTAAATCTAGTGTTGCCAGAAAACTTGAAAGAGGTAGAAGAGGTAATAGGATGTGAAGCGACATCATTTTGAATTTGGTCACTATCACAAACAGATTTAGGAGAGTTTCAGCACTGATCTCCAACCATTTTCTTTCTTTAACACTAGGAACATCCTTCAATAAAAACACTTCTCCATCTGGGAAAGAGAAACTGGTTCTCTCATTCATTGGGACAACATGAGATGAAAAACTAGTGGAAACAAAAGAGTCTGATCCGGAGGATAAGGAATGACCCTCTGGAAAGGAGGGATTTCCTCCCACTGCCATCTGTAGCCTTGATGAATGATTTCAGAACCCATTTGTCTGAAACAATCTGTTGCCAAAGAGAAAAATGGAGAGCCAGACTTTCTGGAAGTAAAAAGTGGCAAGGGTGGGACAGGGTCACAAGGTCTCTGGAATCACAGACTTGCTGGGCTGTCCTTGGTTTGGAGAGATTTGAGACTTCATTTTGGAATACCCTTGCCATTTCCTCTTAAACATCGGTTTACCTGTATTTTGTTGATACTGTTTATTTTGTTTTTTGCCAACATTGGATGAAGAGATGGAAAATGCCTTGGAAAATTTGGAAAAGGAGGGCTGAAAAATCTTACAGATTCCATGCATCAGCTTGACCCTTTCATCACACTATGTATCACCTCTGCAGCAGAGGGGCTGTTATTTGTCTATCCAAGGGAGAATTTAAAATCTCATGTTTAACATCATCAGGGAGGTTCTGAGAATGTGTCCATGCAAACCTCCTCAAAACAGCACTATTAGCCATAACCCTGTAAGAAGGCACAACAGAGTCATACACACTCTGTAAGAAATGAGTAGTGACCTGTGCAATAGAAAAAACTAAGTTATTTAAAACAATCCTCACAAGAAGAAACTGCAGATAAGCAGTCCTCATACTTTTACAATGAATCAGAACAAACTTTAACATATGAGCCTGACAATTCAAAAGTATACACATTTTCCTATAACTAGCAATAATTTTCACATCCTTATCAGAAAGAATAGGATTGGAATTAACTAAGTGTTTAGCAAAAGTGGGATCAACTAAAGCTACAGCTACTGGGTCAGATTTGAGAATAGTGTATAAAAGTTTAAAAAGACTGATGAACTTTATACATCCTCTCTGACTTTTTAGGGTAGCTGGCTGACTATCAGAAAAACTGTAGGCAATAACACACACATCCTTTAAAGCAGGCAGAACAGGAAGATGGGTGTAGGCTATGGAAAATCCTTCTGTAACAACTCAAGAATATTTTCTAAGGGACCGATAAACCTTGGTGTTCTCCCACTGAGAACACTGACACATTCTAGCAATAGTCTCAGAGAAAAAGAACCCCACCACAGGGAGACTCAGAAACTGAGCTCTCCTCTGAGTCTAAATCAGAAATCTGAGGAAAAAAACATATTTCCTTCCCTGCATTTTTCTGCTCAGATTCAGAATCTTGAATCTCTCCAGGAAAAGAGAAATCCCTCTTTCTTTTACCAGAAACTACTTTACAAAAGGATCAGTAGCCTGAATTAAACCCTGAGCCAGACCCAGTAAACTATTCCTATTCAAAGAAAATTGAAGAGTAGACACATTTTTGGTTTTCTGTTTCTTTCTGATGAGAAACATGCGGGCAACTGTGTTACTAATGGCAGCAGCTGCTTCCCCAGGGATGGGAAGAACATTCTGACGCAACAGGGAAACCTTCCCTATTCCCTCTCCTAGGACTGACAAGAATGGCTCTCATTTGCCCACTGAGAGGACCCCAACAGCTGCAGAGGATGTGGCTAACCCATGGTATATAGTGACTGTAAGTGTTATACCAGAGGGATCCAGGGTAAAAGATTAGGGGTCTGAGGTACAACAAATGGTGACTGCAGAGTCACCGACCAGTGGCTGAGATAAATTGCTAGTCTGCTGTGATGGCAAAGGCTGTTTGCTTATTTTTTTTTCATTTTCCGGCTGGTAGAAGGACTGACCCTTGGGATCAGTAGTTTCTTCCTGTGGAAGACAAGGAACAATTGCTAGTAAAAACTACCAGCCTGCACAAGTTATTTTTTGACAGAAAAACACAGTAAATATAACTTAAACACTATTTCAGACCCACAAAAATAAAATTAACACATTTTTAGTACAGAAAATGTTTTCAGTTGCTTTACACCACTTTTAAATTGATAAAAGATGAGCCCTCTGTTTAAAAGTGTGTTACAGTCTCGAGACAGTCCGTTAAAACACAACACTCCTAACTTTCAAATAACTTTTCTGAAGATGAAAGTAATAAAACATCAACAAAATAAAGAAAATGGAAGTTTTTTTTTTCCAAAAAGGAAGTTATCTGCCCAGAAAAGAAAAGCACAAGCCAACCATCAATCCTCAAAAGCCTCAGAGGAATGTACTCTTCAGTGGCAGTAAAGCTCTGAAGGACTTTGCATCCAAACTTGTCTTTTAGTCAGCTCAGCTCAAGCTGCTTGACAATCAGGGCACAAGGAAGGTGCCCTGAAGCTTTGGAAGCTGCCTGGCTGTTATATGCTTGGCAGGATATAACCATATAGCTAAGACTAATGCAGCAGTGATCACCATCATTATCATCCTTTATAATTAGTGTAATTGTAATCAGGGAGAAGATCCAAGAACCAGAATCATCAAATAATGAATAAAAGGTTACATTTTCCATAAAATGACTACAAAAACAGGTTTATCTGTTGCTAAACACACTACCTCCCACACTGACACTAGCATTTGATAACCAGTGATAACAAAACTATTTGTATACAGTCTCTGCCCAATCATCATTCAGCTAGCAATTTTACTAATGGTATACTGCAGTTGGATATGTCTGATTTTGTGAATGGGCTAAGAGCTAGTGTGAATGTAATCAGTGCAGTAACCCAGTATAGTTAAACACCTGGAAGGAACCAGGTAAGAAGCTGCACTTCAATACAATGCAAGTAAATGAGGCAACAGCTTCACAGGCTTTTCCACACTGGGAATGTTTCCACTGCTAGCAGCTCTGGGGCATGTGACTTCTGCCCAATTCCCTGTTCTGCATCTTATTTTTGTTAAATAGGATATTTTATTTAATGCTTCCATTGTGCATTACATTTAATAAGAAAATGCTGGACAGTTACTGACTCAGTTACTGATACCTTTTGTCATGGCAATGCCATGCTACCGTGGATGCATTTCAGGCTGAAATTCTTAGACAATCCACACAAAATATAATGGTAAAAGACAGAGCTTGGTCTGAACATAAGCAATATTTCACCAAAAAGAACCTTACAGCTTATGCAAACCTCATAAGAAAGTTTAACGAGATTAAAGTCTCATACTGAAGAGAATAACAAAACCAGCTATTCCTAAATCATCCTAATTTGTGGCACCAGCTAAACTATATAATTGGCAGGAGTCAAAAGACTGGCAGATGTATACTGCTGCAGTGGAACAATCATTTGTAAATAATCAGGGTACTGTTAGCATTTTAGCACACACTTTCTCGTAGACTGATGAGTTTCATTCCCATAGCAACAAAAAGCATAGAGTGCAGAGTTCTTTGGATAATGATAATCGACCCTCCAGCCGACACAAGCATCCTCCAAAAGGGCCTCATAGAAACAGACAGCTGGTGCCAGAGCCATGGCCTCAAGCTAAATGCCAAAAAGTGTATAGTCATCCCCTTTGGCAAAAACAAAGTGCCCACAAATTACCACATAGGTGGTAATCCATTAAGTACAGAAGAAGTCATTAGGGACCTGGGGACCCAAGTTGATAGCAATCTCTCATTTGACAACCACGTGGCCAAAGTGGTTAGAAAAACATTTTATATAGCCCACCTAATCATGAAGGGATTCACATCTAGATCAGGGGAGGTCATCGTGCCTCTTTACTCATCCCTCATCAGGCCCATAATTGAGTACAATGCCCCTTTTGGGATGTACCTTATCAGACACCTGCAGCAACTGGAAAGACCCCAAAAGTACCTCACCAAGAGGATCAAAGAGCTCAAACAGATGCCATATGCTGCCCGGTTAAAGAAACTCCAGCTCTACTCAGTGGCATACCGCCTGTTCAGAGGCGATCTGTGCCTGACGTATAAAGCCATGTCCAACCCGGAATTAATGGACATGCTGCACCTCAGAAAATCCAAATCCAATCCCATCGAGCTACGCGCTCGAGAGACTTGAACCTCAGCACTGAAATAAATAGGACATGCTGGAGGGTAGAGATTCATAACCCAGAGGCTCCCTTCACTCTGGAATAAAATCCCAGTCCAGGTTAGGCAGAGTCCCTCATTGTCTCTCTTCAAGAGGAATCTTGATGAGTGGATGGGAGATCATAGGTTTACCCCGGGTATCACTTGTGTGCCACTGTTAGACAGAGGCACAGTATACTAACCTCGAAAAAGGGCATAGCAAAATAAATTTAAAATGGGTGGCGAAAGCCAAACACATTCTGGCTAGGCTTATAAATGCCCTAGGGCAGATAGCCTAGTATGAACCTATGAACCTATGAACCTATGAACTATCTGCCCCCCCACCCCCTTCTGTTCAGGAGGATTACAAAATGTCACATTCTGAAATTATAAGTTGTCTGATTGTGTTTCATCAAGTACCATGGGTTTATTTGCCACAATACATTAAAAATCTACTCTTTTCTTGTTGTTGTACAACTGTTGCATGGCTATACCAGATCTCTTTATTTTTCTTGAGACATCCAAAAGTTCATAAACCAGCCTGCATTCCTCCCCTTCACAAGGACAAAAATCCTCTCAGTCTTTGAAAATACAGGCCAGGTTCTTTTTGATAACGTTCCACAGGGTGTTGCAAACCCTTGTTTAATAAACATCTAAAAGAACACTTATATGGGCAATTTTGGTTTCCCTACAACATGGAATAAAACAAGGATTCATTGCTACCACTGCCATATTATCATTTCCTAATGCCATGAGTTAGAATATAGAAAAAGGTCTGGTAACATTCTCCTCTTTCATAAACAAGGCATTTGAGACAGTAAATGACCCATTATGCCGACAACATAATACTATTTTTTATCTGCATTGTAAGTAGGGTACTTTTCTGTTAACGGGGTAACAAGTTTTTTGGGCATGGTTTATCCCTGATTCAGACTTTGTAAATATAAAAAAAAAAGCCTTCATATGCTCCTCGCGCCAACTAAATAAAAATAAAATTAGTTACCGCAAATAGTTTTGCGTGCTTATGAGTCATAAACTGTTTTGGACATTTTTAGCTGCTGGTTGACAGAAAACTAACAATTATCTACAGAATGGCTCAGCACTCCCATTAAACAAAATAAATCATGTCACTTCAGTACTATGCAGAACCTATTCCACATGTATACTTACATGTAGTAGAACTGCAGTCGGGAAAAACATGTTCTACATTTTCTCAAGTAATGTGTAGCTGTGGATATCAATATTTCAGAAAAGGTTGAACATGACTTACAATACCTGGTTTGGACCAAATTCTCAGATCAGTTTGACGTATCTGACAGTTTCTTTCAGCTGTTACAACCAAAATATTAAAGCAGATGGCAGAAGAGGAACACATTCTTTGAAAACCAAAAGGATACCCCACATAATCTGCCACTTATCAGGTGTGAGAAAAGGCAAGAGCACAGCAAAGTAGAAGCAAAAAGACAGCCAGTGACAGTGACTACGACAGACCTCCACTCTCTGCAAAAGCTGTCATCACTGAAGTACAGCCTCTAGTCCTTCTCGCCACTTGCTCGCTCGACCGCAGACATGGAGGAGCAAAAATTACGGCCCTGGCCTATAGCCTTCGCAAATGGGAGATTAATCAATACTTCATTGTGAGAAATGCCAAAGTATTAGCATTGGGTAAGCAGTACTGATATCTCAGACAATGACTAGCACTCTGACAGCAAAGAGAACATTAAAACCATGCCCCAAAAAACTGTAGCCCCGTTAATGGAAAAGTACCGTAAATAGTTTGCTTTTCAGACTAGTGTGATATATGTGAATAGTCAATGTACTAAAATCAAACCTCTCAATCTGTTAGTGCAAGAAATCTTGACAAAGCCTAAAATAATAGGCATGCAAAATGCTTACCAGCCCACCAACCCAGTTAGTAACAGTGACAGTTTGAATCTTGTTGGAGGTTGTCATGGTGCTCAGGACTGAAGACTTAATTTATCTGGTGTTAGTGATTTGAAGGTTTAATGTATCTGGTACTATAAGTTTAAGGTTTCATTTATCTGGTGCTAGGGCCTGAAGGTTTAATTTATCTGGTACTATGGGTTGAAGGTTTAATTTATCTGGTGGAAGGGGTTTGAATGTTTAATTCATCTGCTAATATGGATCTGAAGGTTTAATTTATCTGGTACTATGGGTTAAAGGTTTAATTTATCTGGTGCTAGGGGTATGAAGGTTTAATTTATATGGTGCTAGGGATTTTAAGGTTTAATTTATCTGGAGCTAGGGGTTGAAGGTTTAATTTATCTGGTACTATGGGTTGAAGGTTTAATTTATCTGGTGGAAAGGGTTTGAATGTTTAATTCATCTGGTGCTATGGATTTGAATATTTAATTTATCTGGTACTGTGGGTTTAATGTTTAATTTATCTGATGCTAGGGGTTTGAATGTTTAATTTATCTATACGTTGCTTTCTTGGTTGCATATTACTAATCTGAAGGAGGAGTGGGTCATTCATAAACTCATCTTATTTCATGTAACTTTAAGCAGTTCTACAGAAATGTACTTAAGTCAGTTTTCACATTAATTTGGGATGGAATGGATCACAGAAATTGCAGCAATGTCCTGTACTGCATGGTCTATGAGGATATGATTTTGAAAGGCTACTGTTACAAATACAGCAAAAAAGTGGAAAAAAAAGTAAATATAAAGACCAAGTCCACTGTACAGCAGAATTTAGCTTTTAGCACAAAATACTAGTCACCCAATGAAAGCTTGCAGACACAGTAGAAGAAACACAAATGCTGTTGTTTTGTTAGGTATGGTGCATACAGTATGTGTTATGATGCAGAGTGGAAAAATATATCTGCAATTTGTAGAGGGTTCGCACCCCCAGGCACCTCCCTCGGCAAAGAGTAATAATCTACACAGTACAGATTATGTCAGAAGCATTTATTCCTTCCACTAGCTACCAAAAAGGTAATGACTATCATCCCCATGGAAGACTAGAGATAGTTGTAAAAAAAATCACTTTGGAAACAGATAACACTGAAGAGGGAGTGAGAGAGAAGAATTTCTCTCTCTCTCTCTCTCTCTCTCTCTTTAACAGAAAACAAATCTAGGAGATGTCACTTGTGTTTATAGCTTTCTAAAAAGTGAAGAGCCCTTTGTTATATTATCTTTTGTGTACTGCAACAAAGGAACTTCATGTAGTAGAACAAAGCCCTACTGTTTGACAGTTCAGATGTGATTTATCTCGCAAGTGTCTGTACTTTTCAGAGCTTTAAGACATTTGAATTTCAGCAATTTAATTATTACAAAAGATTGTAAACAAAACTCTATAACAGCCCAACAGGATCGGCATGATGTGAGATATGACTGGTGTTTACACAATGGCCTCACATCGGTTGCTGAAACCCTGTGCAGTGCCGCACTGTGCCTTAGTGCATTATATTCTCATCTTGTACGGAATGTTCCATATCGTACTACAGTACCTGTGCTGTTCTACTTCTCTCCTAAACTATGTGCTTCTGTTCATCTTTATAAAATGTGGAAGCTCTGTATTTTCTTTAGAAATATTTATCAGAAGGGAGTGTTAACCTTGATAAAATGTAAAATAGTGAAAAGTGTGGTGGGAGTACTTGAAAGAATATTTGTTGAGCTCATACCTACAATCTTTCTTTTAGAAATGCCATTGAGCAATGCGTAAAATTATATTCTTCCTCTAGCATGAAGGATCGTTTAGAACTAGAATGTTTAATATATCACATAATGAGTAACAAATATTATTAAGCTTTAAATCTCATAATAGGTGCATAGTTTAGCACTAGGCTAACTGCCCTTACAAGCCTAGCCAATTATCCCTTGCAAGACTCAAACCCTGCACCTTGTGTTTGTAAGGAAAATACCTTAACCATTAGGCCACCCTCCTAAACCTAAGACATTGATAATTAGTTCTGGTGCTAGTACACAGCCAAGGTGTGGATGACTAATAAAGAACAACCACCATTTCTGGAAAATTATGTAAATGTAATAACCCTAGATCACACTATTTACACTAACATATATGTGTTCTTATTTTTATTTATTTTTTTATCCTTTGTTGACCTAGTTAATCCCATTAGGCTAGAGGCCTCTTTTCAGGAGTGAGATTCCAGGTAGTATTTATTCTACTAGGGAAAATTGGCTAGCGCAATGTAAAACTTCCCCTACTCGATTTGATGGGTGTTATGGGATCTGTCACATCTATCTGGAGCTGCCACCAATTCAAGCAGATGAGACTTCGACCATGAAGGCTGAAGATATATAAAAAATAAAAAAAGAATAAATGAAACAGTGATATGCTCTATTAATAACATTTTCTGAAATGTTCAGTTTGTGCCATTTTCCATTTTAATAGCACTTTTGAATTAATTATAAGAAACAACTCACGACAGTAGTTGTTAGAGGTTATATTCTGTATATTAATTTACAGTCAGAAATTTTCATTTTATTTATCCTTTGATGAATTAAAGGATCTGTTCTTATACATATAAAAACATCACACCTATTAGTACAGTAGATATAAAGTACAACTCAAAATTAAAATGTTGGGACATCCAATAGTGAGTGCAGAAACATCAAAAAGTACAGGAGAAAAGCAAAAATCAAACATCCCTCTTTTCTTTTAAATTTTGTTTTTTCAGGGAGGCAAGCCCCCTCCTCCATCCCCCCAATGTGGGTGTCAAGCCCCCCCAAATTTAAATATACCACCTTCGAGATCATCATAGCTTAGGAAAAAAGGAATATTATGAAAAATGGCAATCTCATACATAGTATATAACTAAGTCCAGATTTTTGGGCTTTTAAACTCTACATTCTAGGATTCACTATTGCGAGTCCTGACATTTCAAATAGTTATTACTAAAACTAGAGCATGTAGTCTGAAAGCTCATGTAATCTTTTGTTTGCTTCCACTAAGACTCACTAAGTTACAACTCAGCAAGTAACTAACTCAATAACCAAAAATGGTCAGGAATTCAACACAATTGTTGTGTCTTTCAGCTTAGGGATCGCCACAGTGGAACTCCAGTCCGCTAATGATTGGCAGTAGATTTTTACATGCCGAGTTGCCAGCTCTGACACACAACCTTCAACAAAGGTATGCCCATTCACGCATGTCTCCACACAGAAGACGCTCTAGCTGAGAATCGAACAGGACAACGTCTTACTGTGAGGCGACAATGCTACCACAGCAAAATTCAACACAATAAAAAAATGAAATGTCAGCATTTTTTTCAGGGGGCAAAAGCCCCATTCAGCCTCCATGCTTCTAAGCTTATATATACCATCTCCACAGCAGCACCAACATGAAGAAATGGAGGATGTACTGTCGGTAAATTGTTGTCCTGTGTACTTCTAAGTGTATAAAGGTTGTCTTGTGAAGGTAGTTTCACTCTTGATAGGGGGAGTGACCATATTTTGGAACCTTGTAAATAAGAGTACTTAGAAGAAAATGGCCCTATGAGGCACTGAAAGCCATTTGGAATTGTTTTAGCAAATTGCACTGGTGTACCGAGGGGGGGGGGGGGTGGAGTCTGCTAATAGAATAAATCTGCAGATTTTATTCTCAGCAGTCTCTTGTGAGTATTATGGGCTGAATGCATAACAGGAAAAGGAAGCCATATTCAAGTTTGGGTATTAAAATATTTTAAGCAATGGTCCTGAAGCAGTAGGTGAAACAAGGCGACTGATCCATTCCAACCAGCCATTCACATTAGAATACTTCAACTTCACTTTGTTAGAGTATCATAGTGCGATTGGCTGTTGGAGTGCTCATCTGTGAAGAAACAGATTGCCACTTTCAACTCTGTGGAGTGGCACTGAGTGGAGCTTTTTGGCTTTTACAAGCTTAAAAGTACATTTTGGTTTAAGTATTATGTTCCCAGTCAGATCTATTAAGAGTACAGGAGGAATGGTGGGTAATTTCTTGGCTGAGGCAAAGACCATGACATTGGTTTTCTTGGCGTTAATTAGTAGTTTGTTAGTAGTGGACCAGATGCAAAACTGAGTGAAATTATCCTCTAACTTGGTTTGCAGGTCAGAGTGGCTAGCATTGGATTGCAGGAGCAGCATATTGTCTGCTTACATTATTCATCAGCAAGCTGAACTCTTCCTAGAGTCTCATTCAGTTTGCACTCAGTGAGGTGAAGGGAAGCCATTTTATTTAGCTAGTACTGTTTTGATTCATTAAAAAATGTTATAAGTGTTTGGTTTGTCTGATGCTTCTACTAGGACCATTCAGGAAGCCCATTACTGGACACACTGCGGGTGCTGTGAAGAGCACATCTGGCTAACATCAAAGATTGATACAATAATAATTTCATAAACTTTAATCAAACTTTGACTTAGGAATGGGGCCCATTCCCATCATGGTATTAGAAACTCAAAAGACTTGGAGAAATTAAAAAGCAAGCTGGGCCTTCCAGAGGTTTTACAATCTTGAAATGCACTATGAAACTATATTTCTTTATTATTAGTCAGTGAAATTATTTTAGATCATGTTTTTGATATTATTAAATGAGTCTGAAAAGCCTGTAGTTATAGAATTATAAAACCTCTGTAACAAGAAATATAGTAATTGTCACAGTTTAGAATAGCAACTTTCAGAACGATAAATATTCCACTTAATCAGGATTATCTAGGTCACATATATATTGGATTGTGCATTCAGAGAGGAAGAAGAAAGCGATTTCTACTTTTGTTTTCTACCTTGTTCCTCTTCTAGTTTGTGCAATCTTGGAGTAGGTGTATTTAGAAGTATGGGTTATGGGAGCTTGCCCCCCATGTTAGGGGTACTGCTTACTCCCAGGGGGAAAAAAATTGTATAATGTAATTTGTGACTTTGTGTGTTTTTTCCAAGGTTTTAGATAGTTTAGTTTAGATTAATTATTGTAGATTAATTATGTATTAGCCAAACCGCACACAATTAATCATAAACCCCTCAGTAAGCCTACAGTAGCAGTTTAATGTAACATGTAGAAGAATTATATTTCACTATTACATAAGCAACTGTATAAACATCAACATGCTTCTTGCAAAAGAAAGGCAGATAATACATTATATATGCCCCATTAAATTTCAATTTGGCTTCACTTCTTCAGACTTTACTTTGTATGGTAGTCCAGGCTCTCGGCAGAGGAATGCAGAGAGATATATCTAATAATGAGTCATCTGAAACAGCATATTTTCTAGAAAATCTCGATAATCATCTGCAAAAAATCATCTGAACCACCCCATCTTCTAGCAATGGTCCACCTTCTTCGCACAATAAGCACCATTTCACTATCCATATAGTTTGTACCTCTACCCACAGACAATCATTCTCCCAGCATCCTAGGATCAATGTTCTTACATTGCTTTCTTTGTTGCAATTCTTATAAAGAGACCCACAATGCATTGTTCGCCAGTGGTGATTAATGAAGGAAACTACTGAATAGCACAAGCTGTAACACTAAGAGCTTAAGATCAAATCAGCCAATAATGAAATCCTTCCTCATAGCTGCTAACTTGTCTCTGAATCTCATTTCCCATGATCATGGAAATTGCTTATTTTGGCCATAGCAGTTTCCACAAGCTCAGGGTGATCTTTCAGAATGTTAGCAGATGTCATGATTTTTTTCAGCATTATTATTCACAGACTGGGTTTGGGAAGAAGCCACTAAAATAGAGAAATGTATGTGTTTTAGGAGAAGGGCTTTAAGTGGTGAAAGAGCTTATTAAATTGCATTCTTGATTCTATGATGTTTTTCTGATAAAAAATAAATTGCTTTATACAAATTTAGTTCTGAAACAAGATATATCATTTTTAGATTTTACAATCAGAGTTTGTCATAATCTCTTCCTTTGTTGTTATAAGGAAATTTTACTAATTATATAAATTACTGTTTTATCACTATACCATGCTTTATCAAGTATACATTACCATTGCTTGCATTAGTTTTTATAAAGAAGTATTGCTAAGTATGTAGAGTACCGAAGCATAAATAGCATGTCACTATTTGTGCTCTGAGAGTGTAACTTTGGCTTTTGCTTCAGTTTTTATATTGGAGTTTTGCTAAATATGCAATGTGCTTTCTTGAATGTGAATATACCATCAGTTCTTACTTCAGTTTTTATAAATATGTTTTGAGAAGTATGTAAACTAGTGAAAGTGCAATCCCTAACAGAACCAAGATGCTATCCTCCAAAAAAGGAAGCCAATCTGGTGGTCCCCTACTATAAACAAACTCTACAACAGAAGAAAGAAACTGTTGCAAAAAATAATAAAATCCCATGATTGGAGGAACTCCGTTGTCAGCCTCAGTAAGAAGCTGAGATCCCTCATGAAATCCTCCAAAGCTAGTTACGAAAATAAAATCCTCATTGATTCTAAAGACAACCACAAAGCATTCTATAGCTATGTCAAGAATCTCAATGGCAACACTCAGATCTGCTCTGAGTTACAGCACAATGGCACTAAATATACAGAACCAACTGATATTGCCAACATCCTGGCAGACTGGTTCAGTGCTAACTTTACCCCTCTCTCATCCCCTAAAGGGCCCATCTCTATACCGGAAGAATGCAAAGTACCTGTAATCACAGCTGCACATGTAAAAAACACACTCTCCAAAGCCAAGAACACAGCATCCATGGGACCTGACAACATCCCAGGCTGCGTTTTACATAAACTACAGAACAAACTGGCACCCCACCTAAGTACCATGTTCAATCATAGCCTCAACTCAGGCTTTGTGCCCACTGAATGGTGCACAGCAACTGTTATCCCACTCCACAAAGGGGGAGCCACCATGGACCCCGGGAACTACCGCCCCATTAGTCTGATGAGCGTGATCTGCAAGGCTAGGTGCGTATCATCATGGAACTTATAAACAATGACATTGGTAATCTCCAAACTCTGGACACTACCCAGTTTGGGTTTGTAAAAGGCAGATCATGTCTCCTAAACCTGATAGACTTCTTTGAAGTGGTTACCAAAGCCGTAGATGAGGGTAAGGTGGTACACACAGCCTATCTAGATCTTGCTAAGGCTTTCGACACCATCCCCCACTCTGGAATTATAGACAAACTCACTAAACTAGGTATAAATCCCTATGTCCCAAGATGGGTTACCAACTGGCTCACTCACAGAACCCACACTGTGAAAGTAGCAGACTCTAAATCCAGCTTCAGACCAGTGACAATTGTAGTACCACAGGGTTCAGTCCTAGGTCCTCTCCTATTTGGTATCTACTTCTCTGAAGTACAGGCTAACACAGAAGGTCTTTGGCTAACAAAGTTCGCAAATGACTGCAAACTAGGAACCATAACCAAAACTCCTAATGATGTGGACATGCTACAAAACGGTCTCACTGCGACAGATGCCTGGTGTCAAAGTCATGGCCTCAAGCTCAATGCCAAAAAGTGCATTGTCATCCCTTTTGGTAAAAACTCTGTACCCATGAACTACCACATAGGTGGTAGTCTACTTAACACCGAAAGTGTGATAAGAGACCTTGGGACACAGGTGGACAGTAGTCTCTCCTTTGATAATCACATCGCCACAGTAGTCAGGAAATCCTTCTAAGTGACACCTCATCACAAAAGGTTTCTCATCCAGGGAAAAAAGAGGTCACTGTTCCCCTCTACTCATCACTCATTAGACCCATTATAGAGTACAACGCCCCTTTTGGTATATACCTCACAAGACATCTACAACAACTGGAAGGGCCATAGAAATACCTCACAAAGAGGATTACCAGCCTCAAACAGATGCCCTATGCAGACCGTCTCAAAAAAACCCAGCTTTACTCTGTCGCATATCGCCTACTCAGAGGCGATCTCTACCTAACATACAAAGCTATGTCAAACCCAGAGTTGTTGGACATGCTCCACGTAAAGAAATCCCAATCCCTCCGAGCTACACAATCTAGGGACCTAAACCTTGTCACCACAATAAACAGAACATGCTGGAGGGATAGATTCCTGTCCCAGAGACTTCCCATACTCTGGAACAAACTACCTATCTATATCAAACAAAGCTCCTCATTAGCACTCTTCAAGAAAAATCTTTATGATTGGATGGGAGAAAGGGAATTCACTCCAGGGATCACTTTTGTGGCTCTGCTTGACAGGGGCACAGGAAAATAATTTTCTTGGGTGGCAAAAGCCAGGGTACCATTTGGCTAGGCTTATATAGGCCCTAGGGCCAATAGCCTAGTACCTACCTATGAAATTGAAATATCACTGTGGTATTACTACTCTTGCTTCACTTTTCCTAAAGGAATTTTGCTAACCATGTAAGCAGTGAAATCAAGCTAATGTGCTGTTTTTTTCACCATATAACATTGTCTGTTATTCAAATTTTACATAAGAGTTTTGCTAACTATATAAAAGAGTGAAACAAAACTGCAGCTGTGATGTTGTTTTCAATATGAGAGTATGAACTTTTCCATATATTCATTTTTTTAATAAATAAGAGAGCTTTGCTAAGTATGAAAAGCTATTGCTGTAACATTATTTTTTACCATCATAATATGACATTGTTTCTTGTTTTTATTATTATAAAGGGAATTTGCTAGGTTGCCCCCCTGTTATGTTTTTTTTTTAAATACAATGTTATGATTTTCATAGAGGTGAAGGCTGCAAAAATGTATCATTAGACCTGAAGAGTGCTAGTAGGGCTGTTGTATTGTAATGGGGGCAACAGAAGATTATTCGATTAAAAAGCCAGAGATGTATAGTATTAATTTCTTAAGACTTCCTCCAGAAAAATGTCACATACAAATAGAACCAAATGCAACCCAGTGATTCAAGCCTCTAGAAAAGTACCTGTAGCAGTAAAAAGTAAACCTGAAGAGGACCTGTGGAGAACTGAAGCCTTAGGTGTTATTAAGAAATAATTGGTCAACTGAATCTGTGAATAATAAGGCCATTACTGTAGAGAAGAAAGACATTGTTTGTATTTTTATTGATCCACAAGTTCTGAATTATGTGAGTAAGAAGGAGCACTACCTACTTTTTACAGAAGTAGTAATCACAAAACTGCCAGATGGTAAACATTTTTCAGTACTAAATGCAAAACAGCGTTTCCAGTAAATAAAGTTAGGTGAAGCAACCTTCAAATTGTGCCTATTTTATACATCATTAAGATGATTCAAGATTCTTAGATACCTCTTTGGTGTTTTGCAAGCATTGGAGGTATTCCAACGAGCTGTCACATACGTAACTGAAGACTTGGAATGTGTTGTAAGTATAGCTTATGATATATTAGTGTGAGGTTAGATGCAAAGTAATTAGGTCAAGTGACAGCATAATTTAAGCTACATAAGAGCAAATGTAAAATCAGGTGACCATTCTGATATATATAGGCTACATTGTAATATCAGAGGGTTTAAACCTAATTCAGAAACAAAGACTGAAGTGATTATACAAGGCCACAAAATAAGCAGACATTACAAAGGTTTCATGGAATGATGAAGCATTGTGCAATATTTGTACCTAATATGTCTGAGATAGCTGCAATTACAAGATGTAGCAGTAAAATGGAATTATGAGCTTGAAAAGTAGAAATGCTCAAATATAGTCATGATATTCCAACATTAAAATAAAGTGACTTGAATATATCAGTTGTGTTGCAAGTAGAAGCTATTTAGTATGCCATCAGAGCTGTGATCTCAAAGATGTACAAAAGAAATACACCCAGTTAGAAAAAAATGTTAGCAATATTGTAGGAATATAAAAAATTTCCTGACCATATCTATGATAAACAAGTTTAGGTTGAAAAAGAAACCCAAAATTTGCAAAGCATATTTAAATAGTTATTATGCAAGGCACATCTGAGATTACAGCGGATGCTCCTTAATATGCAGAAGTATAAGATGAAAATGATATGCAGTCCTAGCAATGGATAACATATTTGTGGTATGTTGAGCAGAGCACATTTACCAGAATAGCATGAAGAATTGCTAGGAGCACATTAAAGGATTCTTTGGATAACACCACAGTTACAGATGATGAAAAAAGTTAAACAATTTCAAAGATTCACTATCATGGACTTTGAAATGCAGCCACTGAAAGGTGTTACAATTAAAGGCCGGCCAGAAGAAAAAATGTACGTTAGAAAAGAAACTCAGCTTGATTTTTCATTAATGGAAGAAATGAGTTGTGTGCGGGAGTTGAGGACAAAATAGTAGCTCCAAATAAACTGAAAAAAAATAATTGCTTAAGAGAATACGAGTCACATATGGGAATAATAAAGTGCAGCAAAAATTGTCTCAAAAAGATCAGTCCACTGTAAAATGTCATGTAAATTCTCCAAATATGGAAGAATGTTGAAGAAACCAAACAGATATTTGGTCTGTTCCACAAATTAAATTGCTTCTCATGGCATAAAAAGTTGCATTACTAAAAATGGATTTTTTTTCTGTATTTACAATGTTTTATCCTGATGTCAATATCCCAGAGCATGTATAGCATAATCCGTAATAATAATTTAAAAAAGTTTAGTGTAATGCAATGGATCCCCTACACTACACTGATATGCCACAAAGCCGACAGCCAAAACACCGACACCAAAAGACCGACAAATCACAAAACCAACAACTCACAAAACCGACAACTCACAAAACCGAACACCATAACACCGACACACAAAACGTAAACTACACATTACACACAACTATGTATGCACTAACCTTAACCCAAACCCTAACCCTAAGGTCCGACACTACCGCACACTTACCCTACCCACACCCTAACCCTAATTCACTTAACCCACCCCTAAACCTAAAGTCCATCACTATCACACACTTACCTTACCCACACCCTAACCCTAAGTCCGACTCTACCGCACACTCACCTTACCCGCACCCTAACCCTAAATCCCTCACTATCACACACTTACCGAGTCGCACTCACACATTGCCCATGTCGGTGTTTCGGCTGTCGGGATTTCATCTTGTAGGGTTGCCACCTTTTCAAATGGCCAAAGTGGGACATTTTTGGGACACACATCAGATTTTACAGGCCGACACATACCCACGGTCAGTACAAAGAATAGAACTTTACTTTTTTGCCTAAATAAAAGCTTATTCTTGTAGCAGTTTAGTTGCTTATTCTGTTTTTTGTAACATTTAGGTATTTTAGATAAAGAAATAACTATTTTATGCAAGTATTACATAAAATATGGGACATAATTATGCCCTACAATCTCAGGACATTTGCCATTTTTAATATTTTTGGTCAGGACACAACTGCCCAAAGAGGGACTGTCCCTCGCAAAGTGGGACAGGTGGTAACCCTATCACCTTGTCAATCATCTGTGTCGTCGGTCTTCTGGTGTCGGTCTTTTGGGCGTCAGCTGTGTGGTGTGCTGGTCTAATGTAGGGGACCCAATGCAATATATGATAACTTATAGAGATATCGATACATAAATGTTTTAGTTTTAATGGAGGGATGTCAGATATGTGGGTGTATAGCTTAAATGCTAATGAGCTTCCTGCAGCAAGCAACATACATTCTCATACACAGGAGTTTTACAGAAAGTCTAAATGCAGATCTTGTGGAGCTAGAAAAACATCTTCTGTCTCTCTGTGCTATTAAATAAGTATCCTGAAATATCACCAATCATTTAATTTATTGGTCTGTAAACCTTGGCTCTAGATGATTGTCACTGTTAAACTGACACCCCGACCCCATGTGCAAAAATGTAAAAAAGGGGTTGTGGCTAGATGGATGGATTTTAATTTATTGGTCCACATTGACAGTGAAGTAGAGAGCTGTGCTGTCCCTTTGGAAGATGTTAACTGTGCAATTTACCTTAGCAGGTACTGATCTTTGAATTTTCTTCAGCATCAACAACACATGCTGATAGTTAACAAGACAGCATTATAAAGGTCATGTAAAAATGTCTGTTACGGGCTTTTGGGGACCTGATACCAGAAGAAGCCATTAGAAAAGTTCCTTTGCATCTTTTCAGCTATTTTGATTTCCAGATATGCTCAAATTATAGATGTTATTTCAAGATGTAATTTGTGAAATATTGTAACAATGAAGAGCGACCTCTGTTGATGCTGAAATAGTGCACAAGTGGTAATAAATGTGTAATTGTATTAAAAGATGATAAAGCTAAACATAAATATCAACTGTTTAGCTATTTATTTCACTGCCTAAGAGAAACTCAGCAATCAGCACATTCAAGCACTAGGTCTCTTAGTAGTGCCTCTGAAGAATGCAGTATTTCCATAATTAAACTCATCTTCTACTGGTTAAGGCACTTGGATGCATCTCTATTATTTTTTTAATTTTATTTTATTTTCTTCATAATGTTTGCTGGAACCCACTGCAGAAAGTATGAAGTAGATTAGGCAATTTGGCATTATGTAAGCATTATTCCACTGTTCTTTCTAGCTTAGTTCATGAACTATGCGAGTGCCCCTTAATCCAGAAGCTGTGGCAATGGACATACACGTTAATAGGAAAGGTACTGGGTAAGACCTCACCATGTAAGAAAAATGCTGACTGCTAAAGGTCTCAGACATGTAATGGAGGCTTTCAAAAAGGAAGCTTTGATGGAGAATTTGACTGTCTGCAGTAGCAAGGATCGTTGTGACGTCAAGATGGCCCTTGCTAACTTCGATTTAACCTCCCATCTTACGAAGTTACCAAACAAAACTATTCTAAAATTCACACTATATTCTACAAAGTTATGCAAGCCCCAAGGTAAAACCTAGATTCATAGGTTACTGACAGAAGCTCTAGTTTTATATTCAGCACTGATTAACACATTCTCCGTGAAGTAAGGAATTATGTTAGACACTGGTCTGCAAGGCCTGACTGGTTATTGTTATTTGTCATGCTGTTACATTTCTGTACACTTCTGTATCTGTTGTATAAGAACGTTTTCTTTTAAAAGAAAGGCTTTCAAAAACAGAGTTAAATTAACTAGGAATTCTTAAAATGCAGAGAATAAACAGTTCTACTTGCTGCAGGAAGGTTGCAACACAATCAATGATATGTTGAGTGCATACATTTGAATGGTCATTTCCTCTAAACATAAGGATCAATCCCCTTCTTATGGAGTCTGATGAATATCAGATATCTGTGTCTGCAGCAAAATGCTAGATTGTCATAGGTGCCATAACTTGAAAAGATAACAGATTATTCGGTATGAAGAAGTTAAGCCACCTCAAAGAACATAGATGGGGCATGGCTGAGAGTTTATTGTACCTGAAGAAATAAACAAGAACTGTAGCAGAAGACAAAACAGGAGAAGAGTCTTCTAATTAAGAGCATTTATGAATTTGTAGAGGAGAAATATCAGACAGTCAGGAAAAAATGATTCACTGCGGATGTAAGGAGACAGGCAGCATTAACAGGGCATATGTCATAATTAATGTAATAGATACACCGAAACAAAGACTTCATTTATTTATTTATTTCAGTTTGATGGCCAGGGAAGTCCACTGGGCCTAAAAAGAGCCTGTTTTCAGTGGAGACCCAGGGAGAAAAGCTCCAGTAACAATAACTAACATATTAGCATACGCATATACAAAGCAAAGAAGTCATACAGCTTTATGCAGTATTCTACAGTAAAAAAAAAATCTATATTAATTCTATGATAATGGCATTAAAATCTTGCAAGTGTACAGTCTAAGAGTCATTTACAGTGAATTACAATTGAAATTTTACATTCCACAATAATAGTAGTAAACATCTAGCAACAGTACAGTCTAAGGGTCATTAACTGTGAATTACAACTGAGGACAAGATATTGTCGGAAATAAACTATTAACACAATTTGGAGGTTAAGGAGGAGTAGGAGGGCAAATGATGTCAGTGCAGAGAGGATGCACAGTTAGAAGGTTGGTTTTGATATAGGAGGGTCCTATGTGGAGAAGGAGTAAAGGCATTCCCACTTTGAAGATGGGTGGGAATGGTGGAGGGATTTAAAGTAAGAGTGGTTATTAGTATTTCTAACAGAGGGAGGAAAAGAGTTCCATAGTTTTGCTAAGCAGCAGGATAGCAAAGAGTGTCCAGGTGGCCATAAAGGTTTGTAGATTTTGAGCAGGTTCTGATTTTCTGACCTAAGTGAGCAATTAGGAATATAGGGTGTTAAGGATGTGGAGAGAGAGGGACAGGAGGATAGGTTAAATATGAGCTTATAGGCAGTGGTGGGTTTAAGGAGCTTCAGATAGTTGGGAAGTTTGAGCCATTGCAGTGAGTGGAGGGGAATGCAGTGATGGGATGAGTTCCTACAATTTGGTGGAGAATTTGCAGATTTTATTGTAGCAGGCTTCTAATTTAGTTTGAAGGCTGAGCTGAAGATTCAAGAACAGAAGAACGCCATACATTAGGGAGGGGAGAAGGTATGTGGAGGCAAGGGTCTTTTTGGTGGAGGGGTGAGATAACAGTTATGCCTATATAGGAGTCCTAATATTTGGTGTTTTTTTTATGTTAGTTTGGATGTGGATATTGAATTTTAGATGTTCATCAATATTGACGCTAAGCAGTTTGGTGTGAGGGACAATTTCAATGAGGGTATTATTCTGGCTTATAATCTTGAAGGAGTTTTTAATCAATGGGGGAGTGTTTAAATGGGGGAAAAATCATTAATCTGGTTTTATTGGCATTAAGGGCTAAATGGATGTTTTGTATCCATGTTTCAGTATTTGAGAAAGCTGACTGGGTCATCTGCAAAACGTCGGAAGGGGTGTCAGCTGAGCAGATGATTGTTGAGCCATCTGCATACTAGATTAGTGTAGAATTGGAGACTGAGTAGTGAAAGTTGTTGATGAATATATTGAAAAGTAAGGGGCCAAGGACAGAACCTTGAGGTACCCCAGTAGAGGTGTATAGAAAAGAAGAGGTGGAATGTTTCCATTTAACAGCTTGTTGTCTTTTGGAGAGGTAGCTAGTGAACCAAGCTACTGTGGAAGGGAAGAGATTGGGGGAGGAGAGTTGTGACAGGAGTATAGGGTGGGAGACTGTGTCAAAGGCTTTGGAAAGGTCTAGGAGCAGGTTGATACTATTTTACCAGAGTCACAGGCATGGTTAATGGGTTTGAGGAAGGAGAGGAGTGCAGTGATGGTACTGTGGCCAGGACAGACTCCATGTTGCGTGGGGATTAGGAGGTTGTTTTGTGTTAGAAAAGGCATCAGTTGTGAGTGAATATATTTTTCCAGGAGTTTTCAGACTGGGGAAAGTATGGCAATAGGACAGAAATTAGTGGTGTCAGTGTTTTTACCGCCTTTATGGAGTGGGATGATAAATGCTTATCTCCAAAGTGAGGGAACATAAGATTCTTGGATGGACCTATTTATTATGATGGAGGTAGGAAAGGCTATGCTGTTGGCAAATAGTTTGAGGAAGGATGCAGGTAAATTATCTGGAGCATGGTTTCTGTTGGAGGAGGAGTTTTTTTTATTATGCGTGTGGGCACAGGGTTGAGGCTGAAGGAAGGGATATGTGTTTTGAGATCAGAGGGGAAGGTATGGGGAGGGGGGAAGATATTGGAGGTGAGCTGGACAAGCTGGCAGTAGGTTTGGCTATACATTCAACAAAGAAGGTGTTAAATAGAGAGATTATTTATTGATCAGAGCAATTAGGGTTTGGGCATGGGTTGTCTTTACTGCTGAGGTGAAGAAGGGAGGAGATAGTATTCCAGAATTTTCTAGAGTTGTTAGTATGTTCAGATTGAAGCTTAGAGTAATATGTTTTGCAGTCTCTGGTTATTAGTTTTTATTATGGAGTTGTGGAGTCATTTAAATTCTAGTAAGGTATTAGGTTGCTTTTTTTGGTATTGTTTTCATTTTTTTCTCTTAGGAGCATGATCTGTTTAGTTTCCTTAGATAGCTAGGGAGAAGTTATAGCTTTAACACTTTTGGTCCTGAGAGGAGCAAGGTTATTGAGAAGGTACAGAAAAGTTTAATTAAAGTAACTGATGGTATTGTCAAGGGGCAGAGTTCTTAAAGGCATCCAATCAGTTAGTTTTAGGCAGTCTGGTTTGAATGTGGTGATGCTGTTTATGAAGGGGGAGGGGTACTGGTCAGCAAAGGCTGGTAGATGGTCACTGAGGGGGTTAGGAAGGCTTCCTGAATTTGAGATTAGATTTGGATAAGACACTAAGATTCAGTCAATGATGGAGACGGAGGTTCCATCTTTGTTTGACCTGGTGGAGGATTTTATTAGCTGGGTGAAGTTAAAGAGGTTTATTGTTTGGGTAGGGGATTGAGAGTTAATGGTGGCCCAGTTTATGTTTATGTCACCTAGGATGAAGGTTTCATTTTTAATGTTAGAGGAGAACCAGGAGAGAATGTCTTCTAGTACTGGAATGTTACTACCTGGAGGGATGTAAAGAGCAGCTATGCATATGGACTTGTGTTTGTTCAATTTTAAAAGAGCTATGGTTAATTCAGAGTTGGCAGATTTTGAAGTTGGAGTATTGTATGAGGTAACTGAGTAGTGAAATATTTTTTTGTTGGGCCTATCGTTATGAATCTTATGGTAGCCAGGTGGCAGGATTTCATTATCTTTTATGTGTAGTTTCAGCCAAGTTTCCGAGATGGCAACTATGTCTGTCTGGTTGTGGGTAAGCCAGGCATGTAAATTAGGAATTTTATTATGGAGACATTGGGTGTTAATTGTGGTAATGTGAATGCTCTTGGGGGTGCGAGGGGATGATGTAGGGGGAGAGGAGATGGAAGGGGGGGGTTGATGGGCCCAGGAATGGGGTAAATGGAACCAGAAAGAGAAAGGGAGATATGATCTAGTATGAGAGCTATAAAGTCTAATATGGAGGGGGAGTTTGAGAGGGGATAGGTAGAGTAGCTGTTAGGGAGTGGAGGGTATGGTAAGTTAGAAGAGGGTATGATAGGTAGTACTTTGTGTTTATATAAGAGGGTTATGTTTGATGGGTAGAGTTCATGGGTTATAGAGGAGAAGGAGGATGATGTAGTATGTTGGTAATTAGAGGTATAGTGTAGTGGAAGGGTGTAAGAGGCGTAAGGAGTTGTGTAAGGTAAGTAAGGGTGCTAAGGAGTGCAATGGGTAGTATTAAGCTAAGGAAATATGTAATGGCTAGACAACTGCAAGACTCTGGACAGTTGCTTATTTCATCAGACTGCAGAAACCTTATATCCAGTTTCTGTTGGCATTGTTATGTTCAGTTATGTAAAGGATTAAGGATGTTAAAGTAAAAGCAAATCTAGCAAAGTGTAAATCCAGTGAATACTGGATGTGAGATATTATTGAATTCAAATTAGACCAACTGACGAGTTTAGCTATGCTTTCTGTACCATATTAAAATCTGTTTCAGGCAAAGTCAAAATGCCTTTTCTATTGCTACTGGAGACTTGAAAGATAAGGCAAGAAAAGTTTCCATTGCAGATTTCTTTGTAATGAAAATTAAACAAATTAAACTGAAGAGTTCTTGCACCTTTTCTATTGTATGTTTGAGAACTGTAAATGAATTCTTTAGAAATGTGAAAATGTAAGTGCAATAAAACTGAAACACTGAAATTCCTGTATCTCAAATAATTTCCAATTGTCTGAGGTATATCAGTCCAGGAATTTGTGTGTATATATATATATATATATATATATATATATATATATATATATATATATATATATATATAGTTATTTATTTAAGTAACAGCAGTGAGGAAGGTACAGCCCTCCACATCAAGGAAGTGCAAGGAAGCTTGCCCCCCCCCCCCCTCCAGAAAAAAATATGCTTTTAATGTACATGCAAAAGTGAGTTTTGCTCTTGGCTGTTATGTTAGAAGTCTCACAATTGAATTCGGTGTTCTGGGATTTAACAATACTGAGTTGTGAACTCCCAACAATTTCTGCCCTCACATGTTGCCTCTCTGGTGGACATTGATTGTGTGATTCCAGTCCTGCAGGATAGCGCCTTTATCTAGTAAGTTATTGCACAGTTAATATCATTGTTAAATTCTCACAATGAACAACTGGTTCTGTATCATTCCAGGGAGCCATCTTGATATTAAGCAGTAAAGACCTGAGTCATCCTAATAAGGGAATGAGACAAGAAAGATAATCTTAGAAAGTTCAAGCTTAAATAATAAAAAGTGGTATTTAAAAAAAGAGCTGAGTTGTGTAACACACTGATGTTATTTATGATTTTTACAAATTCTGAAATGAAATGTGGAACATACTTTTAATTTGTGCAGTCTAAGATAACAACACGGTTAATTTATAAGCATCACATTAAACATGCCTTTCTCATTCTGTCTGTAAAATTGTCATGTTTTGTAATGGAGGTGAGTTATGAAGAATTTATGCCTCCTGCTTCCTTCAAGGCTTCTCTCAGGGACTTCTGCAATCTATTCATAACTGATTAATTAGTTTCTATCTTTCAGTCTCTTCACTCCCACCCTTCTACCTGTAACTGTTCAACTTCCTCTCTTATTCTGTTTCAACCCTGCTTCATTCTTCATCTTCCCCCACCCCATCCTGTCATGTGTCTTTACATACTTGTTCTACCTATTTCTCTAATCAGCTGTCTAGTCTAATCATTCTCTCATTACTTTCTCACTCTCTTCCCCAGACATTTGACTGCTTATCTCATGAGATACCACATCCTGAAGTTAAATATCACATCTTTCACTTAGCGTTTCAGTTCTGTTTCTTTTGTTGTTTAACACATGAAGCTGTTCAATTTAAATACTTGTACTATCTTGTCTGTCTCTTGCTGGCGACACAGCAGAACTATTTATCTTATATATTTGCAGTCATGCTGATTTCCTTTAGTAATGTTTCAGTTCTTTGATGGCGTTGTGATGCCCTCTTATTTTAATGTGTTATTGCACACTACATACATACACGCATACGCTTGAAACTGTTTCTCCTTTCTACAAGGCTATGTAGATTTATATTCTTATTTCTGTGTCTCATTGTTTTGCTACAATTTGGTTTTGTAACTGCTCAGTTCGTATCTGAAATTAGGTGCTTCCATATAGTGTGATGTCGTAGTTAGAAAACTGAAAGTACTTAATGAAACCTAAGGTAAAGATATGAATAAGCCAAGATGCAGTACAGAATATCCTTAATTTCTATCCACAACCTTTCTACTGTAAACTTTATATATAATATGAAATACTTACCTTGAGTACATAACTGGTTACATTTTTCAAATTCTTTTTTCTCACTATTGCTTGCTGACCATCAATACTCTTCTGATCATCCAGCCCATTGATTCTACTTCCAGCAAGAGCCAGTCACAACAGGCCAGCATCCAGGCAGCCACCAGAGCTATCTACTGATCTGGCCCTCATTCTCCATGGCAGACTGATGCAGTGGAGCCCATAGCACCAAAGCAATGCCGCATGCATGCTTCTGTGCATAAGCCAGCTGAGGTTACTGAATCACAGCTTGCTAGGATGGCTCATCTTTACACATTCTACAGCATGCTTTATGCCCACTTCTGCTGGGGATCATACAAGGGGTTAGGCTACCTACCTGCCTCCAGGATGGGTGAACTAATATCAGCCACACACCTCCATTCTCCAGTGCCTGAGTCGCTAAATGGCCTTCAGCCATCTTGGTCATAGTCGGGGCTTCTTCTTCTATCTGGGCCAGAAAGCTGACTCATAGCTAACATTTTCAAAATGCTTCTTGAAATATTGTTTTGTGATTCTTCAGTAAATATTAAGGATGAGAGTTAAAAGAGGTGAAAATGCTAGACATGCTAAATATGGTTTGCTGACATCACTCATCTCAGTGTGGCACTGAGGAACTGAAGGAATGGCTATGAGTAAATGAGAGACAGACAGACACAGGGCCACACAAGGATCTTTCAGTAGGTTAAAATCTGCGTAAGTAAAAGCTGCCGTGAAGGCTTTTGTGTCTCTGCTCCCCTCTGGATGCCACATAAATTCATTTCATCTTCCATCATCTAAGATCATTCCCTTTGCCAAGAACCACACCCTTCCAGTTAATTAGATGTGCCTTCAGACCTCCCTTAATTACACTACAGCCCTTGCACTCAGCCTAGGTCTTCTCTAGACTTTTTATTTAGGTTTTTCTTTTATGCTTCTCTTGTCTTCCCCAAGTCATTGTTTTCTTTATTTTCTTTTCTTTGTTTATTTTGCTTGGATTTCAAGGGGGGAAATCAAATTACCCTCTCCCTAATGAAAGCATATACAATACAGCATATCTAAATTTAACACACATCATATAAATATTGTCAGTTCTCATACTCATTTTCATATTAAATTAACAGAATTCAACAAAGCAAATACCAGTACAAATACTTTCTCCCACAGATCTACTCATACAAATGTATATAGAAGCTCCTACAAAAAACCCAAAGCACATCACATCTCCATATTCAATCCTAAATCTGTAATCATAAATCACTCATAGTCCAGTCCCAGAACTCTAGAAATAATCATAAATAATTCATGCTCAATTCCCTTTCATAAAGGCAACCATTCTTTAGCATGCTTAACTAAAAACAGTAGTCATCCAAATCCCTCTCCAAAAAAATCAGAAATGCATTCATAAACAACTTCTTAAACATCTGATTAAAAACAACATGAAATGATAGCGACATAAAGTATTTTAATAAAATCTTCTAGTGTCTCAGAATTGCCAACTTCAAAAGAAGTGAGAAAACAAAATAAACATGCATTTCTACGACAATAATAAAACCACACATTCATCGTAAAACAAGTAACCACTTTACTACGTACAATCATCTAATAACTGCTGTCCAATTTAATCCCTTATTTAAACATAAACAGGGCATCTAGATTCCAATGTTACATTGTCTGCAAAAATATTACTAGTCTGCCTAGAAGACCCATCAATTGTAGATGCCATAGCTATTTTGGAAAAAAAAATGGACATAAAATAAATACATATTTGAAAAAAATATGTAGAAAAGTTGTGATCTTATGTGAAAGATACAAGTACACTAGTTAGTGTGACGTCCAGCTAATATCCCACCAGACTGCCAACAATAATGTGACATCCCCACTTAAAACCCAGGTCAGTAATTAAAGGAAAACTCCACCCTCTCTTACAGTTTAACTCAAGTGCTAGGTTTCTTTTCTCCCTACAATATGGTTCCAGCATTGTGTATGTACCAGAAACCTGCTTGTAGTTTTTAAAACTTTTATTTTCTTGCATTGGAGTCAAAGGAAGGGAAAGCCCACCTGCTTTTTTTTTAAATTCACCTTCTCACATACTTTGCAAAGAAATTCGTCTCTACCTGCATGACATATCATAAACACGGGTCTATATTACAATGTCGAACTAAGACAAGTTCGAACGTTATAATATCGAACCCTAAAGTCCAAAAGTTGAAATAGCGAAGCCACGGCACATCGACATTTTTCCCAGGGAAAAAAATGAGTGGGCCATTTTTGGGGCGTTGCTATTTCCTCCATTGTGGTGCGATCTCAGAGTTGATATATTTAAGTAGGGGTGTGGGGGCAAAGCCCCCCACTTTAGTTTAAGTTTAAGGTTAATTTTTTTTTTTGTCACAGAACAGCAATTTTTTTTCCCCTGTGAAAAAAATCGCTGTTCTGTGTTTTTGGTTTTGTTGGGTTTTGGACTTTAGGGTTCAATATTACAATGATCAAACTTTTGTTAGTTCAACGTTGTGATATAGACCCCATAAACACATTTAAATCTGTAGTTTACCCTGTCAGGTACTGCTGTCAATCTTAGATGGGTAATTATCTCTGCTTATGTCAGCAACACAGCAGCTGATATAAAAAAGACAGAAAGCTGTGGAATTGTTTCCACTGTTTTTATTGCAGAGGGGAGGAGAACTTAACACTCCCCTTTCATAGCAAAACAAAGCAATTAGATCAGTCAGGGGTTTAAAGGCAATTGTCAACTCTTCTGACAAATTTACATAAGCAGCAACACCAGTATTGAAATTCTAAGCTTTAAATATTATTTATAATAGTTTGTGTTAAGATAACTTGAGTAGTAGCAAAGATTTCTGTGACATTTAGAGAAAAGTCAGTAAATATTTTTTTCTTGTAAAGTATAAATGCATTTACCATTGACCCCCCCCCGACACACACACACACACACACACACACACACACACACACACACACACACACACACACACACACACACACACACACAGGCCAGAACTGCAGAAAGAGAGTCAGGTGGCAATCCTATCAACTAGGTGCACTGATGCTGTTCATAAAAAAGGTATTTTATGCTTTGTGTAACATCCTTTCAGAGGGGGATGCATATCTGGTACATGCAGATCCATTGTAAGAGATTCCCACTGACTGAGCCAGTCCTAGCATTGTCAGAGAGCAATCATAATCTTCTTTCAGCTTTTCCCAGTTAGGGGACACCACAGCTGATCACCTGTCCACTTATGATTGGCAGTGGAGTTTTCCAGTGTCAAGTTGCCAGCCCGGCACCCAACCTTCCCCCAAAGGCACACACACAAGCCTAGGGCCAATTTAGAGTGTCCAATCCACCTACAGCATGTCTTTGGAAGGTGGGATGAAACCAGAGCACCGGGAGGAAATGCAGACTCTGCACAGAAGGCACCTCAGCTGAGGATTGAACCATAGAGCCTCTTGCTGTGAGGCAATAACGCTAACCACTGCACCACCGTGGTCACCCCAGAGAGCAACCATAATATACATCTGAATTTACTTTAACATACATTTACTATGTGCCCTTGCATTAAAAACACTAAGAAAAGGAAATCAGAAGTACTTAACTGTGTTTAAATGCATACACACACACACACACACACACACACACACACACACACACGCTTTTGTACACATGTACTTTATATACATACACAGTGTGTGTGTGTGTTTCTGTATATGTGTATGTATATAAGGTACATGTGTACAAAAGCGTGTGTGTGTGTGTGTGTGTGTGTGTGTGTGTGTGTGTGTGTGTGTGTGTGTGTGTGTGCATGTAATATGTGTGCATACAATGAATAATTAAGCATTATTAATGTATGCATTCTAGTAAATGTTGCTCAATGATTTACTTGGTCACTGTCACACATTGGCTATGTGTTCCACATGCAATCTTGGTCAATGTCTTTCTGTCAGTATTTTTTCTTTGTATTAATAAGTGCGTTTATTAATTACTATTATCTTTGCCAGTGTAACTTATGTTGTGGCTGAAAAGGGTCCTGTGACCAGTTCACTTTCCTGGTTACCAAAGTATAAATAGATATGAAATAGAAAAAAGAAGGGGGAACATGACAGAAATAATTGAGGAACTAGTAAAGCACATTTTAAGTCTGCATCATTCATGAGAGAGGAAAAAAACTCCTACTGAAGCATTGGGAAGCAGCAGACATGACACCATAAAACTCCACTGCCATTCATGAGTGGAGAGGTGATCCACTGTGGCAACCCCTAACCCGGAAAAGCCAAAATTATAATAATAAGAAGACAGACTAAGTTTAGAGTCCTACTACTTGTCACTTGTAAATGTACAGCAAGGATTATTTACTGCAGTGAGAGTTTTCACACCTCAGCATGAGAGTATGTGGGAGGGTTTATCAAGTTTGTTAGGACTACAAAAGACTCCTCTTACAAAAAAATGTTGTTTATCTGCTTTCTTTTGCTGCAAGTAGCTAACAGTTATTTATAGCATAGAACAAGCTCTGGCAGACAGATAAATGAGACTCAGTCAGGTAAATAGAGAAGCAGCTCTTTTACAGAAGGTGTGTTTAGATTATATTTTAATGGCATGAGAAAACAGCACCACTTCATTATGTCTGGCATGAGTCATATAAAAAGGACTTGAAATATATTCTGGAAAGAAGGAAGGAAAGCAAGAAAATAAGATCACATTATGAAGGCAGGCCCCATCATCTGCCATTTTGAGAGAAACACATTAAAATTGTAAAAGAGTGATTTTGAGGCATTAAAATAGCTCAAAAACAAAGATACAATGAAAAAAATATGTTTTTTAGTTCTAAGGTGGTTTTCCTTTAAGGAGCCTCAATCCTTACCACTGACTCCAGTGTGGGAGCGGCACGGAAAACACCAGAGCACAGAGCATACAAGAACAAAATTCCACAATTTCCATTAAGAGCACAACAGGAACATGCTCTTTTTTCCCTGTGGCTGGACAATATACCTCTGTCCACCCCAAATGTAATCCCATTATCATACACTTCAAAGCAATGTGTTCTAGTTTAAGACCTCTAACTCACTCATACTCAAAATACATTTAAATCTCACAAACTAACAATTATGGAAAGCCTGACACATATTTCCAGCTGTGTCCCCTCCCCAGTACAAATAGTATACACTGCCATGAAAGTCAGACAGGTCTACACACCCTTCAAAGCATGATCAATTATTGAAAATTAAATATTAAAATAAATGATAGCTATGACCAGATGCAGCAAGGCATTCAACGTGGCCTGGAGCATATCAGACAGGTATAAACACTCTCTAATATCTAAAGAACATACTGATTGTCCAGCCACAATGTAAAGTAATGAAAAACATTTAATAATAAGTAAAATGATTACAAGAATGTAAATCAATAACTTTCAATAAACACCAGAATCCAATCACCAGAAATATAAAATTAAACTGTAGGATAGAAGTCCATCATTATAGAAAAACTCTAAATAACTAAACTTTCCTAATCTAACTAGAAAATAGTGTCCCTGATCTAATCTAAAATATAACAGCAAGGCAAAGGCAGGCTTACATTATTGGTGAGTCCTTTTTTCAGGTATCTTCTGCACAGCACCGTATATGACTGTAACTCTCACTAACTGCTGCTCTACACAAACTGCTCAGCTTAATAGTCTCAACTGTCTTATTTTTAAAAATAATAGCTGTTTGAAAAAGTTTTTTTCCTGTCAATCAGCTGTTCAGATAATCATCTAGTAAGCAGGAACATTCTAATGACATCACCTACAGTTCAAGTGATTCTCACAGTTTGTATTTTAGAATCTCCCTCACAAACATGTGCAGTTAGAAATGTATCACAACACTGACAGATTCTTTAACATTTTGTATAATCAGGGAGATACTCAACCTTTTAAAAACATATTTACATTTCCACAATTAGACATTCTGGCATACCATACAAGTTAATCTGAGAATATACACAAATCACCTGCCAGATATGCTAACAGGAAAATAAATGTACTAAAATGGGGAAATGAATAATACTGGATTACAGTGGACATTACGTCTTTATACAATAGCATGCCAGGCGTGTCAGTAGAGGTATTTAGTGGAGTTTATCCTGATGTTGGTGTGTCAGTAGGTGGCAACAAATGTATGTGTAGGGCTGTCATTCAGGCACAGGCAAATTCCACCATGGCCTTGGAAGAGAGAGTAATGGATATCATGCATTCTGATGTGCGAGACTGCCTGGACTGTGTCGCTGAGTCCTTAGAACAGACGAAAGACACGCTGAATCATTCAATGTTCATAAGGGTCTCAAACTGCTTCAATGAAGCCTTAACATCATTATCCTTAAGTTAGTGTAACCCTTGTACTCTACATTGTATACCTGTTTTTGCTGGGATTTTGTTACATCTGGTTTTTATGCAAATTAAAGCTTATGTTTGTTTTACTTTGTTTTAAATCTCATCATGGTCATCTTTACCCCCCCCCCCCCGAGCCTAATCTTTTTCCATTTTGTCTTTTCTCTTTAGAAAAATGAGTGACCTCATACATTCAGTGCCCCCCCCCCAAAAAAAAAACTTAAAGTGCTCTCCTGGACATCCTTCCAGTGGATCATGCTGCTATGGATTTTATTATAATATTGACAGGACACAAATCTACTTTACAACCGAATGTAGGTGCCTCTTTCATGCTGAACGTGCTACTAAACTTTTACATTTATAAGCTACTTTGTACTTTACAACCATTGACAAAATAGCTGAATATAGCGTCCTATCAGTCACTAAGCCAGGGGCAACAGCTGCATATGACCCTCTTGTAGCCCTTCCTCATTCTTTCAGACTAACTGACTTCCCTCCAGTGACTCTCTTCAATGCTTCTTGTAGTTTGGTGACCCTGTTCCTCAGAAGTGTATTTGGACACATGGCTTATAATTCTCTAACAAAAGGATACTTTTGACCCTCTATCATACTACCAGGCTTTTCCTTTGGGCTTTCTAGTGCAGGTTGGCATATGAGTTGGCACAAGGGGTCCCCATTGCTACACCCTTCTTATTTTGTAGCAATTTGTAATTTGTAGCATATTACCTACAAAGGAAGGGGGTAGCAATGGGGACCCCTTGTGCCAACTCATATGCCAACCTGGTGTTGGCATATTGGGAAGGCACATGTGTTTTGGGGAACCCAGACTACTCGGAACATCTCAGATTTTATAGTCGTTTTGTGGATGATGTGTTCTTGGTGTGGAGAGGAACAGAAGAAAGATTACAAGAATTTGTCCACTATATTAATGGTACGACAAATTTTCTTGGGTTTGAAAGTACACATTCTAGCAACACAATTGAATTTCTAGATGTGAAGTTAACTAAGACAAATACAGGTATCAACACTGAACTGTTTAGAAAATCATGCTGGAGGAACAATTTATTACATCGGACCAGCATGCATCCTCGTCATGTGTATTCTAATGTAGTTGATAATCAAGCATTGAGATTAACTAGATTAACCACACAGGATGATGTTTATAGACAACATACAGTTAAGCTGGCTAATAACTTCATATCCAGAGGGTATAAGACAGCAAAGGTACAGGGAGCCATATCAATGAGTAACCAACATAGAATGGGTAAAGGAACCCCATTTTTCAACAGGGTTGACCATGATTTTTCTTCTTCCTCGCCACATACTAAGCAGATCACAACCAGAGCGGCCAAGAATAGGCTCACTATTTCCTTTACCAATAGGAATAGTCACATTAAGCGTTTCATTAGCGACAATTGGAAGTTGCTTATGTATGATGATCATATTAGACGGCTAGTGAGTGATCAACCTAATATATCCTATAGGAATATGAAATCTCTTAACAGGATTTTATGTTATGACAACACTGTAGACGAGTCCAACAGGTCCAATAGAATAGGCACATTTCCGTGCCGTTCATGCAGTCAATGCCAATACATAGATGATGATCAGACTTTTAAACATCCCATTACTGGGCATGTTTATAAGTTCAAAGGATATGCTGATTGTAGGACTACTGACGTAGTCTATTTAGCTCAGTGTCAAGAATGTTTTTAGTTTTACGTAGGCAAAACTAACAGGACATTAAGAGAGCAAGTTAGAGAGCATATTTATGCTATACACAAAGAAAATACCAACAACGCTCTGGCTCAACACATACTTGATAGTGGACTCAGACATTCATTCAGGTTTAAAGTATTAGAAAAACTTCGGAGAACACATAGAGTAGGTAACTTTAAAAACAAGTTAGAAGAGATAGAAAATAAATGGGTGGTGAGGTTGCAAGCACATATTTATGGATTGAATGATAAAATCACATTGAAGCCACATTTGGCAGCACAATCCTTCAAACATTAATTTTTATTTATAAGTACTATATGTATTTTATTTATGTGAAGATGCAAATATTATTTTACATGTCAGTTTTTAAATGATGTTTTTATATATTTCTGTTGCACTACGTGTTTTTAGTAGGATACGCATTTAGCTCAGCTTTGATTAATGTCAATTACCTTAATTGTTTGCAATTAATTTGTTTAAGTACATCAATTAAGCTGTATATAAGGAGTGCAGTTTTTGGGTAATTTTTGAAGTCTGAAGAAGCGTCATTGTTGGACGTGAAAGCGCTCACTTTATGTTTGGATCCTGCTTTTATTCTCTTCAATAAACGGTAAACCAGCTGTGGTTGTTCATGAATACTTTTGAGGTAATTCAGCCATTGGTGCACTCTTGTTTTTATGCCTTTACAAACTAATACCAGACAACTTCACTCTAGTGATAAGCACTATCTAATCTACTTAAACTACAAACTAATACCAGACAACTGTGCTCTAGTGATAAGCACCATCTAATCTACTTAAACTACAAACTAATACCAGACAACTGTGCTCTAGTGATAAGCACTATCTAATCTACTTAAACTACAAACTAATACCAGACAACTGTGCTCTAGTGATAAGCACTATCTAATCTACTTAAACTACAAACTAATACCAGACAACTGTGCTCTAGTGATAAGCACTATCTAATCTACTTAAACTACAAACTAATACCAGACAACTGTGCTCTAGTGATAAGCACTATCTAATCTACTTAAACTACAAACTAATACCAGACAACTGTGCTCTAGTGATAAGCACTATCTAATCTACTTAAACTACAAACTAATACCAGACAACTGTGCTCTAGTGATAAGCACTATCTAATCTACTTAAACTACAAACTAATACCAGACAACTGTGCTCTAGTGATAAGCACTATCTAATCTACTTAAACTACAAACTAATACCAGACAACTGTGCTCTAGTGATAAGCACTATCTAATCTACTTAAACTACAAACTAATACCAGACAACTGTGCTCTAGTGATAAGCACTATCTAATCTACTTAAACTACAAACTAATACCAGACAACTGTGCTCTAGTGATAAGCACTATCTAATCTACTTAAACTACAAACTAATACCAGACAACTGTGCTCTAGTGATAAGCACTATCTAATCTACTTAAACTACAAACTAATACCAGACAACTGTGCTCTAGTGATAAGCACTATCTAATCTACTTAAACTACAAACTAATACCAGACAACTGTGCTCTAGTGATAAGCACTATCTAATCTACTTAAACTACAAACTAATACCAGACAACTGTGCTCTAGTGATAAGCACTATCTAATCTACTTAAACTACAAACTAATACCAGACAACTGTGCTCTAGTGATAAGCACTATCTAATCTACTTAAACTACAAACTAATACCAGACAACTGTGCTCTAGTGATAAGCACTATCTAATCTACTTAAACTACAAACTAATACCAGACAACTGTGCTCTAGTGATAAGCACTATCTAATCTACTTAAACTACAAACTAATACCAGACAACTGTGCTCTAGTGATAAGCACTATCTAATCTACTTAAACTACAAACTAATACCAGACAACTTCACTGTAGTGATAAGCACTATCTAATCTACTTAAACTACAAACTAATACCAGACAACTGTGCTCTAGTGATAAGCACTATCTAATCTACTTAAACTACAAACTAATACCAGACAACTGTGCTCTAGTGATAAGCACTATCTAATCTACTTAAACTACAAACTAATACCAGACAACTGTGCTCTAGTGATAAGCACTATCTAATCTACTTAAACTACAAACTAATACCAGACAACTGTGCTCTAGTGATAAGCACTATCTAATCTACTTAAACTACAAACTAATACCAGACAACTGTGCTCTAGTGATAAGCACTATCTAATCTACTTAAACTACAAACTAATACCAGACAACTGTGCTCTAGTGATAAGCACTATCTAATCTACTTAAACTACAAACTAATACCAGACAACTGTGCTCTAGTGATAAGCACTATCTAATCTACTTAAACTACAAACTAATACCAGACAACTGTGCTCTAGTGATAAGCACTATCTAATCTACTTAAACTACAAACTAATACCAGACAACTGTGCTCTAGTGATAAGCACTATCTAATCTACTTAAACTACAAACTAATACCAGACAACTGTGCTCTAGTGATAAGCACTATCTAATCTACTTAAACTACAAACTAATACCAGACAACTGTGCTCTAGTGATAAGCACTATCTAATCTACTTAAACTACAAACTAATACCAGACAACTGTGCTCTAGTGATAAGCACTATCTAATCTACTTAAACTACAAACTAATACCAGACAACTGTGCTCTAGTGATAAGCACTATCTAATCTACTTAAACTACAAACTAATACCAGACAACTGTGCTCTAGTGATAAGCACTATCTAATCTACTTAAACTACAAACTAATACCAGACAACTGTGCTCTAGTGATAAGCACTATCTAATCTACTTAAACTACAAACTAATACCAGACAACTGTGCTCTAGTGATAAGCACTATCTAATCTACTTAAACTACAAACTAATACCAGACAACTGTGCTCTAGTGATAAGCACTATCTAATCTACTTAAACTACAAACTAATACCAGACAACTGTGCTCTAGTGATAAGCACTATCTAATCTACTTAAACTACAAACTAATACCAGACAACTGTGCTCTAGTGATAAGCACTATCTAATCTACTTAAACTACAAACTAATACCAGACAACTGTGCTCTAGTGATAAGCACTATCTAATCTACTTAAACTACAAACTAATACCAGACAACTGTGCTCTAGTGATAAGCACTATCTAATCTACTTAAACTACAAACTAATACCAGACAACTGTGCTCTAGTGATAAGCACTATCTAATCTACTTAAACTACAAACTAATACCAGACAACTGTGCTCTAGTGATAAGCACTATCTAATCTACTTAAACTACAAACTAATACCAGACAACTGTGCTCTAGTGATAAGCACTATCTAATCTACTTAAACTACAAACTAATACCAGACAACTGTGCTCTAGTGATAAGCACTATCTAATCTACTTAAACTACAAACTAATACCAGACAACTGTGCTCTAGTGATAAGCACTATCTAATCTACTTAAACTACAAACTAATACCAGACAACTGTGCTCTAGTGATAAGCACTATCTAATCTACTTAAACTACAAACTAATACCAGACAACTGTGCTCTAGTGATAAGCACTATCTAATCTACTTAAACTACAAACTAATACCAGACAACTGTGCTCTAGTGATAAGCACTATCTAATCTACTTAAACTACAAACTAATACCAGACAACTGTGCTCTAGTGATAAGCACTATCTAATCTACTTAAACTACAAACTAATACCAGACAACTGTGCTCTAGTGATAAGCACTATCTAATCTACTTAAACTACAAACTAATACCAGACAACTGTGCTCTAGTGATAAGCACTATCTAATCTACTTAAACTACAAACTAATACCAGACAACTGTGCTCTAGTGATAAGCACTATCTAATCTACTTAAACTACAAACTAATACCAGACAACTGTGCTCTAGTGATAAGCACTATCTAATCTACTTAAACTACAAACTAATACCAGACAACTGTGCTCTAGTGATAAGCACTATCTAATCTACTTAAACTACAAACTAATACCAGACAACTGTGCTCTAGTGATAAGCACTATCTAATCTACTTAAACTACAAACTAATACCAGACAACTGTGCTCTAGTGATAAGCACTATCTAATCTACTTAAACTACAAACTAATACCAGACAACTGTGCTCTAGTGATAAGCACTATCTAATCTACTTAAACTACAAACTAATACCAGACAACTGTGCTCTAGTGATAAGCACTATCTAATCTACTTAAACTACAAACTAATACCAGACAACTGTGCTCTAGTGATAAGCACTATCTAATCTACTTAAACTACAAACTAATACCAGACAACTGTGCTCTAGTGATAAGCACTATCTAATCTACTTAAACTACAAACTAATACCAGACAACTGTGCTCTAGTGATAAGCACTATCTAATCTACTTAAACTACAAACTAATACCAGACAACTGTGCTCTAGTGATAAGCACTATCTAATCTACTTAAACTACAAACTAATACCAGACAACTGTGCTCTAGTGATAAGCACTATCTAATCTACTTAAACTACAAACTAATACCAGACAACTGTGCTCTAGTGATAAGCACTATCTAATCTACTTAAACTACAAACTAATACCAGACAACTGTGCTCTAGTGATAAGCACTATCTAATCTACTTAAACTACAAACTAATACCAGACAACTGTGCTCTAGTGATAAGCACTATCTAATCTACTTAAACTACAAACTAATACCAGACAACTGTGCTCTAGTGATAAGCACTATCTAATCTACTTAAACTACAAACTAATACCAGACAACTGTGCTCTAGTGATAAGCACTATCTAATCTACTTAAACTACAAACTAATACCAGACAACTGTGCTCTAGTGATAAGCACTATCTAATCTACTTAAACTACAAACTAATACCAGACAACTGTGCTCTAGTGATAAGCACTATCTAATCTACTTAAACTACAAACTAATACCAGACAACTGTGCTCTAGTGATAAGCACTATCTAATCTACTTAAACTACAAACTAATACCAGACAACTGTGCTCTAGTGATAAGCACTATCTAATCTACTTAAACTACAAACTAATACCAGACAACTGTGCTCTAGTGATAAGCACTATCTAATCTACTTAAACTACAAACTAATACCAGACAACTGTGCTCTAGTGATAAGCACTATCTAATCTACTTAAACTACAAACTAATACCAGACAACTGTGCTCTAGTGATAAGCACTATCTAATCTACTTAAACTACAAACTAATACCAGACAACTGTGCTCTAGTGATAAGCACTATCTAATCTACTTAAACTACAAACTAATACCAGACAACTGTGCTCTAGTGATAAGCACTATCTAATCTACTTAAACTACAAACTAATACCAGACAACTGTGCTCTAGTGATAAGCACTATCTAATCTACTTAAACTACAAACTAATACCAGACAACTTTTTTAAACACAATTCT